>NC_134358.1:559793263-560093263 GCF_048569485.1 Anomaloglossus baeobatrachus | reverse complement strand
CAGGACTCCAGGCCTACTGTCTGAATACACCGGTTCTACCAAGGCATGGTAATCCTGACCCTTGAGGCCTATTGCTGCCCGACACCATATCAACATTTCACTTCTTGGGGGTATTGCAATGGGGAGGGGGTCACTTACCCTCACACTGCCAATTTCTCTTCCGGCCAGCTCTACCTGCTGCCTCCTCATCAGGGCTCTGATCTCCCTCTGTAGGGCACGCTGCTGCCCGGAGCTGGCGGTTTCAGACGCCTGTTGCAACAAAATTATCACTTCGGCAATACAATTTTCTATCACATTTGTACCAATGGTTAGCAGTGGGTCAGATTCTTTGCGATCAATATCTTCAATTATCATCCCCTGACATGGCAATTCTACCCGCCCCACTTTAATGGTTACTTCTTTGTACCCAATTTGAGGCAAGGGCTGACCATTACTGGCCACAATTGTTAAATCATCATCTGGGCCATGGTCAATGTCTGAATCAGCCCAATATCTTTTGTACAGTTTGTAGGGGATGGTTGTTACCTGGGACCCCGTATCCAGGAGGGCATTCAAAGGGATCCCATCCAGCACAATAGGAAGGACCGGTCATCCTCCCACATACTTGCTGCGGCTGGGGTTTGAGCCGGGCTTCCTTACACCTGGGGGTTGGCTCCTGGCCCCAGGCTCGGCCCATTTAAAGGACAGCGTCGTGCAATGTGGCCCGCCTGGCTGCAGCGGCGGCAGATCGGTTGTCCTGTTGAATCATACCGGTCTGTGTCTTTTCCTCGGGTCGGCGGAATCCTCCTCTGTCGCATCCATGGGACGTCATCTGGGCTGGAGGCCAACTCGATTCTTGCAGGCGATGGGGTCACTTGTAGAGACTGCACGGTCTTGGCAAGGGCAACTACAGTCTTGGTCAGCTCCTGGACCTGCTGTCTGAGCTCTGCAGTGGGATCCTTATCCAGGGACTGCGCCTCAGCCCCTGCAGCAGCTCGTGTTGCAGGCACCACCCCGGGGTACGTGATAGCAAGAGGCCGGAGGGGTACTGGGTCATTCGGTGTAGATTCTCTCAGTACCCGGATGGCCTGGTCCTTAAACTTTGCAAAGTCCAGAGCAGGGTTCTGCAGGACCATGATACGCAGCTGGGTCCTGTGGGCATCTGACCGGAGCCCCTCTATGAACTGCTCAGTTAGGAGTTTGTGTTCTTCACGTACACTCTCTGGGTCCACCTGTTTAACTGCTTTCAGGGCCTCCTGCAAGTTTAAGGCATAGTCCCTTATGCTGTCTGTGGCCCGCTGCTTGCACCCAAAGAATCTCATCTGTATCTCTGCTGCGGTGCGGGTGTCAAAAGTACTCTTTAGCTTGGCCAATATCTGGGTTACTGTCCCTTTATCTGTATCAGGCCAGGACTTCACTTCACGCTGGGCCGCGCCGGCTAGCTGTCCCATTAATATGCCCACCTTCTGGCTCTCAGTCAGAGGATACACCCGGAACAAGCTGTGCAGGCTTTCTCTGAAGTCGCTCAAGGTATGGGACTCCCCGGAGTACTGCGGCAGCCATTCTGCTCCCGGGATGTACGGCATTGTGATCGGCATTACCGGCGCTACAGCGGGGGCTGGGGCGACGGCGACTGGGATTGCTTCGGCCGGTGCTGCGGCGCCTCGGGCGATGGCAGCCACCTGCTCTTCCTCTGAGTCGGACATCTTCCTCCCCCTTAGTGAACCTTACCAGGCTCCGTTCACTTTTCAAATTTCCTTCTGGGTCGCGCGGGGTTAACAGCGCTCTGCTCTGATGGCGCGCTCCCTTCGCGCTCTTTGTCAGGCACGCCCCCCTTCTTCCTGCGCTCGGCGAGGCTAATGGCAGCGGCAGTTTGCAGACAGTACACAGTCTTTTAAGCACAATTCCTGCAGGCGCACAGTACCCGGTGTGACCGGGCACGAAATCCTGTTCGTGACGCCAAAATTTACTCGCCCACCCCAGGGCTATGGGACACCCGGTGCCGGGCCGGACTAGTCCGGTGGTAGTCAGTGGTGGCTGGGCCCGGCTCCGTGGCCCTGGTGGGTGTCAGTAGAATATGTGGCTGATGACTTTAAGTTTGTGTTCGTGACGCCACCTGTGGTATGCGGCTATTAAGCCGCCGCTGCTGTGTAAGGCCTCCGGGGTGATGAAGTGGCAGCAATGGTGGTACTCCTCCCCACAGGTGGAGCGGTGCCCCGGGACACAGTTGGTGCTTGTGGAAGTCTATGGTGTTGTGTGACTAACACGGTGCAGGGCCGACAAGCAATGAAAGAAACAGGCACAAACAGTAGTCTCTTTACCTTCTCCTCTTTTACTCGGCAGAAGTTTAGTCCAGGGAGACCATCACAGATGGTAAAGATGGTCCGGCCGGCCTGGAAGTGCCTGGGGTGATCTTTGGCCAGTTGAGTATGAGGCCTACTCCCTAATCTTTCTTTGCTGTTTTAGGACACTGCACTTTGGGTTAGCAATTGCCCTCTTGCTGCTGGGACTGGTGGTTCGTCCCTTTTTCTGTGTGGTAGACTGCGCAGGCCCTCTCTGGTGCTTCTCTGCTGGAGTCCACACCGGGCCCTTGGGATGCAGCTGTACCTTCAGATTGCTTCTGGGCCAGGGGGCTTGCAGCTCTCCTGCCCTCCGGATTCAGCTACCAGGGATGGATTTTATACCCTGGCAACCACAGGCTCCGATGTCCGAGTCTCTTCTGTGCCTCTCTGCACCTCTTGCTTCACTGGGCCAAGCTATCCCAGCTCTAGGCCCCAGTTCTACAAGGCAGCACTACTCTCCGTCTGTCCTCTTTCACTCCTGTCTACAGACTAACCACTACTTCCTCCCTCCAGCCAGACTTAAGGAATCCTCCCTGAAATTCCAGGTTCAGAGCTCCCTCTGCTGGCCGGAGGGAGAACTGCGTTGGGTGTTAAACTTACTGGCCAATAGATCTCCCAATTACCTCCAGGCTCAGCATTAACCCTTGGGGAGGGCAATGCTGTTGTGGCGACCAGGTCCTGGGGCGCCACATTCTTCTTGTCCTGTCATTACATAGAGCCCAGTCCAGGGTCAGCCAGGGCCTACGTATCCTGCTGTCATGACCATAACGGGACTCTGATGGGATTAAGTCTTGTGGGAGGGACTTGTTCCAGGACTTACACCGCTTTATTATGGTGTGGATTCCACCGGAACGCCGTCAGTAATATTTCCAGCTCTGCTGCGTGCAACTGTTCCTGTGAGAGTTCTCTGTTCTAGTCTTGCTACCCGGTACCATTCTTCCTGACCTCCGTTCCTCCTGCCCGACCTGACCTCCATTCCTCCTGCCCGACCTGACCTCCTTCCCCCCTGCCCAACCTGACCCCCATTCCTCCTGCCCGACCTGACCTTCTTCCCTCCTGCCTGACCTTACCTCCATTCTTCCTGCCCCAACTGACCTCTGTACCTCCCTGTCCTCCTGTCTCTGGTCCTGGTTCGTGTCCCCTCCTTTTCACTCCCCAGTGCTTACTTGTCCTCCTGGCATCTGACCTCGGCTCTGTTATCTGACTTTGGCTTGATTACTCTTCTGTACAGACGTGTCATCTCGGCATAGACTTTGGCTGATCGACTATCCCTGCGCTTGTTATCGACCTCTAGTGGGTGTCTGTATTCTGCACTCAGGAGTCTTTACCTGAGTCCCAACGCCCCCTAATGGTACGAGTAGCTTGACATCTGTTCAGCGCATAGGTACCTATCAAGGGACATCAGGGGAGCCAGGGGCCAGTGGTATGTTTTACCAGGGGTCACCGTCATCCCTTTCCCTAAAGGCAGGGTTTTCCATTGGGAGACATCAAGAACCAAAAACTGGATGGTCTACTTTTATAAAGTCTTAATTTTTTGTGGTGGATTTTATTGTTGATGACATCCTTAGGTTGGGTGCTTAATTTCAGATCAGTGATTTCTGACTCCCATAGCCCCCTACTGATCTGTTGATTGAAGAGGTTATGGTTATGGCTAACGTGAAGTGGTTCCATACTTTTTGTAGTGGCCATGATTGGTACTGCAAGTCCTCATGTATAAAAGCCTACAGGTGTGTGTCTACCAGACCCTTCTACCGGGAATTATTCCGAACCATCCAATATGCTACGAGGCACCCTTCCATGTATACATCTATTTTGAACATTTGGAATGTTGTGTTATGTCTCATACTCGTAAAAAGCCTTCCTGCGGTCTCAATTTCCTTGAGATGTAAGACATCCACAACTTTCGAAATTACTTTCTTGTAGATTGAAAAATCGCCCATGTGAAGAGAACGCGACACATAAAACAGAATGGGTAATAGAGCTGAATTTTTGAAAATCGTGAAATGCGGAATATTTATGATTGCTTTTGGCCTTTTCGTTACGTCTCTGTTCTTTGCTGCGTCCTACGGTGACAAGAAGCTCGGAGAATTCGTTCGTTGCTTGTTTCTAATGTATGGAAACCCCGTGGCGAGTCGAAATTGACGCTCTGACTTCAGAAATGTGTAAGATGGTCTTTAGGAGGTAAAGTCGCTTTCTTATGAATGCTACATAACTTTTTATATTCCTAAACCAAGTTATTACATATTAAAGAACGTACAGTAGTTCTTTAAGGTATGAGATCATCTAGAAGAATCCGGGGCAGGCAGGTTTAGAATCTGGAGTGCTGACATTGAAAAAGTTTAGAGGTCTTCAACCTCTTAAGGCACGTACATGAAGAAGTCGCTGTTCTTCCTCCGTCTCCTGTTGCTTTCCGGTGAGCGCCGGTCGAGGATTTTATGGTAACCCAAGCTCCAGCGTGCCTGCCACTCGTACAGGCGCAGCAACACAAGGAAAATGTAATTCCTTAAGGGGGCTTTAGACGCAACGACATATCTAGCGATATGTCGTCGGGGTCATGGATTTAGTGACGCACATCCGGCGTCATTTGCAACGTCGTTGCGTGTAACAGCTACGAGCGAGTGTTAACGGTCAAAAATACTCACCTAATCATTGATCGTTGACACGTCGTTCATTTTCAAAATCTCGTTGGTCGTTGTAGATGTAGGTTGTTTGTCGTTCCTGAGGCAGCACACATCGCTACATGTGACACCCCGAAAACGACGAACAACAGCGTACCTGCGTCCTCCGGCAACGAGGTGGGCGTGTTGTTAATGCGGTTGCTCTCCGCCCCTCCGCTTCTATTGGTCGGCCGCTGTGTGACGTCACTTTGACGGCGCACGAACCTCCCCCTTAACGAAGAGGTTGTTCACTGGCCACAGCGACGTCACTAGGAAGGTAAGTACGTGTGACGGGTGTTAGCAATATTGTGCGCCACGGGCAGCAATTTGCCCATAACACACAAACGACGGGGGCGGGTGCTTTCACGAGCGACATCGCTAGCGATATCACGACGTGTAAAGCCCCCTTTAGTGTTGCAATATCACAAATCAGGGGATGACCAAAAAGACCATTCTTTTTTTGCAAAGCGTAGAGGGCGCATTTCTCCATGTAAGTTGAAATGCCTAGACATTCTTGTGGCAATAGCTACCACTTTCTGTAAGCAGGTACAGCAGGTGAAATAAGTATTGAAGGCATCACCAATTTTCAAAGTAAATACATTTGTAAATGTGCTATTGACATACATTTTTCATTAGATGTTGGTAACAACTGACAACAAATTTAGTGATGAGTAATAATGAGAAATGACATAGGGAAAAAGTATTGAACACATTACTGAAATGTATTTAATACTTCATACAAACATCTTTGCTCAGGTGGGATTTTGGCCCATTCTTCCATACGAGCACTCCTCTCATCCTGCAGATCCCGGCTCCTTCTATGAACACTGACCTTTTGTTCCTTCCAGACGTTTTCTATTAGATTCAGCTCTGGTGATCGGCTCGGCCATTCTGGAAGATTTATTTTCTTTCTCTGAAACCAGTTGGGAGTTTCCTTGGCCGTGTGTTTGGAATCATTGTCTTGCTGAAATGTTTACTCTCATTTCATCTTCATCATACTTTTAGATTGCAGAAGACTTTTATCTAGAATGTCTCTGTACATTTGAACACAGCTTCTGGTCTTGGCCGATTTATAGATTATGGCTGCAACAGTGCTCATTGGAACTTTCAGTAGTTTACAATTCTTCTGTAACAAATTACATCAGTATATTTTGCAACAATAAGGTTGCAAAGGTCTTGAGACAGCTCACTGGTTTTACCCATCATGAGATGTGTCTTGTGTGGCACCTTGGTAATGAGACTCCTTTTTATTGACCATCAGTTGAACCAGATGATATTATTTTTCATTGTGTGGAGCATTGCTTTCTAATTAATGATAGATTTTAGCTGGTATCTCTATTTTCCATTTCTTTTTGCACCTCTTTTCTTTCTTCATGTGTTCAATACTTTTTCCCTGTACCAATTCTCTTTAATACACATGAATAAATGTATGGACATCTATGGTTTGATTTCTTTGCATGTGTTAACTTGATGGGATTTTTCTAATACTTGGTGAGAAATTAGCTTTAGAAATATATTTCCTTAGAAAATTGATGACGTGTTCAACACTTATTTCACTCTCTGTATATTTCTTTGTGCGGTTCATGTCTTTCTTTACCGCAATGTTGTATTTTTTTTAGGACATTTTTCACAATTAAATTCAGGCTCTGCACCATGCATAGTGCATGAGTTACTTTGCCCGAAGCTAAGGCAGTCAGAAACTTCCCGCCATTTTCAGTTGTGATGATGCCTATTGCGGCTGTTGGCGAGCCATCCAGCGTGAATTTTTCTTCTTGATGCCAAGTAGTCCTTTGTCCGCTGTATGGTTTTTGTCACCCATGTGCTTACATGAAAGAAAAGACTGAGGTAGTGCATGAAACAATATGTTAGGGATCGGGTCATGTTCCTTGGGTAGGATTCGGAGTAGTTGTAGGAGGATATGGATAACCACCGTTTGTGGTGGTGGAAACAGACGTTGCAATGCCTTCACCATCAATCCTGGTTGCAATGTTGATCACTTCTTCTGAACACATTGAGCCTATGTACTGTGAAGAACATACATTGTCCCTGTCCATAAGTAGGCTTCTGTAGGTGTCTGGTGTAGGCTACTTTGGAGCTCAATGCCAAATCTAGTAAGTGACACTTATTTCCTTAATTGTAAACGCACGGAACAGTCACCAACGTTGGCAAGAAATAACATCAGTTGGGTTATCCTCTGGGAAGATTGAGCACAAATTATCATTTCTCGAAAGGCAGCAGCATCTAGTAAGCGGCACAGATGTGACTTCATAGCCAGCAATTTGTCCGGCTTGGAGTTGAGTTGGTACACATGCAAATAACTGGGATTCCCCAACACACGATAAGAAATGGAGAAGAAGTAGGTGGAGAAGTTGGAGTACGACAAGCATTAGCGGTGGAAATAGACAAATCTAGATTTACACCCAGGAAAAAAATTCAGTTTGGCTCCTACATGTCATGGGTGTGTCACGGCTGTCAGACAGTCATGTGGTTTCTAGCCATAGAAGGTCACAGTGTTTTTCAGCGCAAAATGCTCCCTGACTATTGTTCCTGCTCTTAATATTTATTGGTATAGGTAGCTGGATATTTATCTCTCCCCCTTTTGGTCCCAGCAGGAGCTCGCTTTCCACCCAGCTGCTGATCATCAGCATTATCTTGGTGCTTAAATACTCCCTTCTTTCCTGGACTGGTGCTGGTGATATTTTCAGTTCATTCAAGCTCTGGTTGCAAGCAGGTGGCTTGTACTCTTCTGTGTTATTGTGTCTGAAACTTTGCTGAACCTCTACCTGAGTCATCTGTGGATAAGTAGTTCATGCATTTTCCACTGTGTGTCCTCCTTGTGTCATCTATAGTGTTTAGTGAGGTTGACGAAGAGCTCATGCCACCCATTCCACGGGAACCTAGGCTCAGGTGTCCGGCTCGGTGCATAGGTGCAGAATCTATCTAGGGTGGTGAAAGCTCATGCCATCCGTTCCCTATTTAGGGTCCAGCACTAGTGATACCTAGGGTCAGGTATCCGGCTCGGCGCATAGGTGCAGAACCTATCTAGGGTGATGAGGGACCCCAGGGACCAGTGGTGGGTTTGGTCAGGGGTCACCATTGCTCCTTTCCCTAGACACAGGGTTTCCCTTCCCTTCTGTGTTGTTCACTTGGTACATCCCCGTACCTAACACTACGTGACCACTCACATACAATTTGCACACCTACAGTTACGTGCCGACTAACTGTTCTTTGCAATTCTCTCAATGTTCAGTGAAAAGCTGCAGCCGCTGCTTCCCTGAGAGAAGCAGGAACAGAAGCTGATTGACACAAAACTGTAAGGTACGTGCACATGATGTCTTTTTATCATGTCCATTGGTGTTTTTTCCATTGTATTTGTAATTTTAGCAAACGGCTTCTAAGCACAAGCTGCCGAAAGCATGAACATGCTGCTACTTTTAACCGCTTCCCAGCTAAGGCAGAAATGGGTAAAATAAGTGACAGCAAACGGTACTCTTTTTTTATCAGCTCAATCTCTAGCCAGGTCTCCACGTGTTTTACATGGACAGAAGGTCCGGAAAAAACACGGACATGTGAATAGCACCATAGATTATAATGGGTATGTGTTGTATACAAGAAAAGAAATGGATAAAACAACAACATGGACGCGTGAATGAGGCCTAAAACAGGAATCAAGGGGAAATATACAGCTATCAAACACTTTCCCCCCGGTCCTAATTAGCATAATGTATTGAGAAATGGAACATGGGTTCTTCATTTATTGGAAATGAAACACAAGGTGACAATACATTATCGGGGGCCCCCATACATCTAGGGCCCCCTGGTGTGAACAGGTAATTGAACTGGTACATCTGCTGTAAAGCAAGCGAAAAGCCTGGATTCTGTAAATCCCACAGGGTAGAAGTGATAAATGTATCACCTCTAGAGTAAGCTTTGCTTGACTTCAAAGGATGGTAAAGGGGCTCCTCTGAGCCGACTTAAAGTTATGAATATTTGGGTTTTTGTGGCAGGCATAGTTTTGGTAGACACATTTTTGGCATCGTGATCACAAGGTCAATGACATGCATATTTTTATGAAACTGTGAGGCCTGCCTATGAGCTCCAAATTAATATCAGGCAGATGGATGACAATACAATATCATATTTCCTATCTATAAAAAAGTAAAATCATGATAGGAAATGTAGTTCTAAGATTTTCCACCTGAAATCTACAGGGGTCAAGATGTCCTGAAAGTTAGGACTCTTATAATTTTCTAGAGACCAGAGCCACAGCCCATGACAGCCCTATCTGAGGTCACCAAGGGTAATTATGTGGGAGTGACTGATGTTTAATAAATACAGAAGTCTGAGTTGATGCCTTTGTGTACTGCAGGAAGATACAGGTCTCTTTAGACTTGTCCCATCTTTTCTAAAAGTATTTCTTCCCTCCACTACAATCTGCGCTATTTCTATGACACAGATTTACTACTTATTTAATATAATTGTATATACGGTATTGGTTTGTCTGAATTTCCAGCATCTTTGTATGTTTTTGTAATTACTGCCTACTTTTTGGTTAAATATATAAAACTTAATAACTTTGTTCTTCTTGCTCAAAAAAAATCGCATCCTTGAAGCTTTGTCAGAAAGACGTTACCAGTAACAGGTGTCCAATCAGCCTGTATAAAGGATTGGAGGTGGCAGCTAGTTTTTCTTGGGGTTATTGCGGAGCTTGGCAGGGACCATACAGAAGTATATATATTTCATGAGTTGGAATCAGCTGTGTATATACTATATGTTCACTGAGAAAACATACAGTAATCGGCAAAGTACTGAAAGCAGATGTCACCTAGACACGTATTGTCCTGACGATTGGAGGCAGTGGAATGCTGTTCGTGGCATATTGGTGGAAGCAGTTGGATATCTGAGTCATCTCCCAGACTGTGATCCTTGACACTGATATATTTAGGTATTTAATGGCCTTTTTCTCAATCTCGAGCCATGGCGACTTGATAGCTGAACCATATGTAGGAGGATTGATCTTGTGCAGGTCTAGGTAGGTCAGCCACAGTCTTCTCCGCCATTATCTTGATTGTGCCAAGCCATCGATTTGCCGCTCTTTCCTCTTCGCTTTGTGCCTTCTATCTTTCCGACTACAATGTCCTTCTCCAGTGATTGCTCTCTTCGTATTATGTATTCAAAGTAGGCAAGTCATAGTTTGGTGATCGTTGCTTCGAGTGACATGTCTGGCTTGATTTGCTCCAAAATTAATTTGATTGTTCTTCTCATTCATGGTATTGATATAACGTCCTTCTATGTGCTACTCTAAGTGATATGATAACTGCAAAGCATTAACGTGAAGCCCTACCAGCCACTCCTGAACATATACGAGTCTTCCACAGCTGATGTTGTCTTTTGCAATATATAAAATGGTGGTGATCATCTCAGATGGCATGCTAAACAAATCACAAATTGTTCAAATTCCTAAAAATTCAACACAGATTCAATTCTCATTTAATTGATTTGCTCAACATTGTTAGAGATGTCAGTAACATATCCCACTCTGTCACAAAGTAATTTGGAATAGAAGTGCCTACACCGGCCTAGGGCTAGGGGAGCCCTAGCTTTCCATGTTACCAAAGATATGTCATATGGTGACAATCTTTGGGCCACCTTCCTAACCCTACCTCCTAAATAGCCCTGGTATGTACCTTCTCTCCCCTAATCCCAGGGAGGGTCAGAAGAGAAGTGGTTAATCCCAAACAAATAGACGAACAGGGAAAAACCAAAACACACAATACGTGATTAGGAGGAAATAAAAAATCAAGGAGGAAATAACAAACAACAATGATATTTCTGCAACACACCAAATAAGGACCGGTATTGCAAATTACGGTATTTTTCAGATTATAAGACGCACTTTTCCTGCAAAAATTTGGGAGGAATGTGAGGGGTGAGTATTATAATCTGACTGTATCTTACCATGGGTAGTGGAGAGGGGTCACAGGAGACCGGGGAAATGCTGCGGCGGCTGTGCAGAGGTGGCTGGGCTGGTGCCGCGGTGACTGTGTAGGGTCTGTGGCGGCTATGCGGGGTTTGCAGCAGCTGGTGCTGAGGCAGCTGTGCAGCGTCTGCTGCGGCTGGTGCCAAGGCTGCGAGGGGGTGGTGAGGACTTAAAATAATAGCACCCGAAGAAAGCGCGTGCGCAGATGGCGCTCTTGGCTCAAGATCTCATCTGTGCATGCGCCGCCTCTGGTTCATTGATCTCCCAGCAACGGACTTAAGGAAAATGCTGCCTGGAGGTGGCGCTTGTGCAGATGAGATCTTGGGTTACAATTGAACCGAGAGCTCAATCAGCATACTCGCTGACTTTGGGCGTCATTTCTTTGAAGACCTCAATGCCCGAGGCCGCGGCTGCAGCTCGATTCCCAGTACCAGAATAGCTGCCACAGCCACTGCCTCAACATCAGCACAGCTGCCCCAGCACTAGCACAGCTGACAGTTTCTTAGACAGCATCTGGGATACCCACCGCCCCTGCCTCCTGTGACACCGGTCCACTACTGGTCGAAACCCGAGTCTCACTGAGCAACTCAAAAGCACCAGGTGGTGTGTCAGACTCTGCAGTGTGAACAGGGTCAGAAGTCTCCATGACACCTGGTGAGTTTAGTGCTGAACACTATGCAACGCTCTTGTCTTCCTCTTCTCACTCTTCTAGCATCCTCCTTCCCCTACACAGATACAGAACCAAAAAATAAAAGTACCCTCAAGCAAGTCTTCTTCCACAAATATTCATAACTAGAGCTTTAAACCTATGTGATGTCTTAAGATTTGGATGATTCTGGATTTTAGTGTAAAGGTGTTCTGGCGCAAAAATTATTAATGTTTTTGTAAATAAGCAATATTTATAAATATATGAAATAAATAGGGAAAATATTTTCAAATGAAAAGCAGTGAATTAATATTCCAAATTCTTCAGGGGTTAAAAAAATAGAACAAAATTAATTTTGGGAAAAAAAAAAGTTTTGAAATATTTAATTGTATTTTTTTTTTCTCCATTTCAGGATGTTAAACGCACAATGACCTCATAGAGGACTTCATCTCTGTAATTATCCCATCACCTCGGACTAAAGACTCTTGGGGATCGGAAAAAAATATTCTATAAATTATATCTGGCTTCAGACTGTCACATTTGTCCTTTTATTGCAACTGGAATCTCTATGACCATAATGACTAACCAAGAAAAGTGGGTCAATCTCAGCCCTGCAGAGTTCTCTCAACTTCAAAAGTATGCAGAATGTAAGTATGATTCGCTTTGAATATTTTAATCTTCACAGCTAATTTCCATCGAACAGCACAAATGCGCTGTAGTGAACGTATGCCGTGACCGAGCGCTGCCTCCGGGGCACATCAGTCTAGTGTATATCTGTATAATCCTATCTTGTAATTATAAGGGTCAATGACCAAGAGAACAGGACGGCTCCAGCTGCCATGATTACCTGTCTGTCCAATTCCGACATATGAGGATCCATCATGTCAAATAAAATAACTGAAATCTTCAGAAATGGAGTTTTATAAGTTTTTTTTGCAAATAATATTGCAATATATTTAGTAGTTATAATCTTGTACATAGGGGCAGTATTATAGTAGTTATATTCTAGTATATAGGGGCAGTATTATAGTAGTTATATTCTTGTACGTAGGGGCAGTATTATAGTAGTTATATTCTTGTACATAGGAGGCAGTATTATAGTAGCTATATTCTTGTACATAGAGGCAGTATTATAGTAGTTACCGTATATTCTTGTACATAGGGGGCAGTATTATAGTAGTTATATTCTTGTGCATAGGGGCAGTATTATAGTAGTTATATTCTTGTACATAGGAGCAGTATTATAGTAGTTATATTCTTGTACATAGGAGCAGTATTATAGTAGTTATATTCTTGTACATAGGGGGCAGTATTATAATAGTTATATTCCTGTACATAGGGGCAGTATTATAGTAGTTATATTCTTGTACATAAGAGCAGTATTATAGTAGTTATATTCTTGTACATAGGGGCAGTATTATAGTAGTTATATTCTTGTACATAGGGGCAGTGTTATAGTAGTTATATTCTTGTATATAGGAGGCAGTATTATAGTAGTTATATTCTTGTACATAGGGGCAGTGTTATAGTAGTTATATTCTTGTATATAGGAGGCAGTATTATAGTAGTTATATTCTTGTACATAAGAGCAGTATTATAGTAGTTATATTCTTGTACATAGGGGCAGTATTATAGTAGTTATATTCTTGTACATAGGAGCAGTATTATAGTAGTTATATTCTTGTACATAGGGGCAGTATTATAGTAGTTATATTCTTGTACATAGGAGCAGTATTATAGTAGTTATATTCTTGTACATAGGAGCAGTATTATAGTAGTTATATTCTTGTACATAGGGGCAGTATTATAGTAGTTATATTCTTGTACATAGGGGGCAGTATTATAGTAGATATATTCTTGTACATAGGAGCAGTATTATAGTAGTTATATTATTGTACATAGGGGCAGTATTATAGTAGTCATATTTTTGCACATAGGGGGCAGTATTATAGTAGATAAATTCTTGTACATAGGAGCAGTATTATAGTAGTTATATTATTGTACATAGGAGCAGTATTATAGTAGTTATATTCTTGTACATAGGGGCAGTATTATAGTAGTTTTATTCTTGTATATAAGAGTAGTATTATAGTAGTTATATTCTTGTACATAGGAGCAGTATTATAGTAGTTATATTCTTGTACATAGGAGCAGTATTATAGTAGTTATATTCTTGTACATAGGGGCAGTATTATAGTAGTTTTATTCTTGTATATAAGAGTAGTATTATAGTAGTTATATTCTTGTACATAGGAGCAGTATTATAGTAGTTATATTCTTGTACATAGGAGCAGTATTATAGTAGTTATATTATTGTACATAGGAGCAGTATTATAGTAGTTATATTCTTGTACATAGGGGCAGTATTATAGTAGTTTTATTCTTGTATATAAGAGTAGTATTATAGTAGTTATATTCTTGTACATAGGAGCAGTATTATAGTAGTTATATTCTTGTACATAGGGGCAGTATTATAGTAGTTTTATTCTTGTATATAAGAGTAGTATTATAGTAGTTATATTCTTGTACATAGGAGCAGTATTATAGTAGTTATATTCTTGTACATAGGGGCAGTATTATAGTAGTTATATTCTTGTACATAGGGGCAGTATTATAGTAGTTATATTCTTGTATATAGGAGCAGTATTATAGTAGTTATATTCTTGTACATAGGGGCAGTATTATAGTAGTTATATTCTTGTACATAGGGGCAGTATTATAGTAGTTATATTCTTGTACATAGGGGCAGTATTATAGTAGTTATATTGTTATGAAATATGTAATGAACATATAATATTTCACAATATCCTATCTCACACTACCTGCCCCTATTTTGTTTTATGAAGCTCTGGATAAACTCCCATTTCTGATGCACAGTTACTGATAGCGAGTTGGAAATGTCGCATTATGGAGGCACAGGAGCGCGGGGTTCGTGCTGTTGGAGCATTATTGTGAATTTTAGACCTTGAATTGTTTTTCACAGACTGTATTATTTGTTATTACGGTTCGCAGTCAGAGCTGTTTGTGAAATCCCACGCACGTCCGCATTGTATCCATGGCCCTTCTTCTGTATGACACAACTCATGAAAAGATTTACCATTTGCATTTAGCATTGCGGTATATGAATCGTCATAGCAACCGGGAATGGCAGTTACTGGAGATATTGTGCCGCAAAGTTTATGCTGCTCTCGAAAACACATTTTTCACATCCTGCAGCCGTGAAACAATGCTGAATAATTTTGCAACGTGATAAGTTTTTCTCCAGGGCGGATGTGCATCCCAAATATTGCACCAATCTCCCCGTATATATCAGTCTCTGTGATGGCCATTTACACAATATACCTGGTACGATTGCAAGCTCTGATGGCAAGCTTCAGCCTGGAATCATCCAGCGGGAGCAAACCATGCACACTGAATTCTGTTCTAACTACTATATTTATAGTTTGCAAATGCATTACCTAGTCCTGACGTCATTTTTCAATTTTAAATAATCTGCTTCACTATTGTTTTTTCAGGTTCTGTGAAGTAGGTGCAGTGTAAAAAAAATGTGCACTGTGGATACCATCTATTAGTAGTGCCGGCATCCCTGCAAAGGTGCCAACTTACAAACTGCCCCGGCCAGGTTGTGTCCTCCCCACACTTCCCCGGCCGTCCACGTGTGCTACTGCCTTCTTCCCCTCCTGGGGCCTGTGCACGCAGCCCAGGTCTACCAGGAGTGTGTTCAGGGCGCGCATGCACACACCGTCCCTCCTCTTATAGGGCTGGCGCGCCATTTCCTTGTTATGCCTTTCAGCCTATGTCTGAGAAGCACTATATATTTAAGGCACCCTCCCATTAAGGGAGGTGCCTGTGCAACGTGTTCAGCTAGTCAATATTCCAGTCTGCTTGCTAATTGTCAGGTCCCATTACCCCTGTGTTTACCACTTGTACCTGCCTTCCCATACCTGTCTGTCCCTGCTGTGCCCACCACTCCTGTCTGTACCCACCTGTCTAGCCTCCCTGAGTCAGCCCACCTATACCTGAGTCTGTCACCTGTCCTGGGGTTCAGCTGCCACAGTCTGGGTCACTGTCGTGCGAGTGGTACCTGGCGTCTGCTTCGCGGTAGGTGCTTAGTTTAACCCCTCCTACTAAGCGGTAAGCCCGGGTCCAACCTTGTGGCCCAATGGGTTTACTAACCCCCACTTGCTGCCCCTACATCGGCCGCGAGCGTTACACAACTGCTACTGACAACAAGTAGGCTAAGTGTTCTTGTGAGTTTGCCACGACTTTTATATTGATGGCCTATTCTTAGGATAGATCATTAATATCTTATTGATGGGAATGTGATACCTGAAATCTCCGCCGATCAGCTTTTCCATGTGCCGGCAACAGCCTCATGTGTTAAGTCGCATGGTTACATAATGGCTGCTGCCGCATACCGCACGCCCGCCTCCTATTGGTTCAGTTAAGGGATGGATGTGCAGTACCCAGTCACGGCCACTATTATGTGATGGAGCTGTGTTATTGAGCTGGCATGAGTGTGTCACGGCCTGATGTGATTTCAGGGGGACTTGGGATCAGAAAGTCACAGAATGTTGTTGATCGCAGATCTGCTTTAGTGCCCACTCTTCCTTTACTCTGAGTTAAAGCATATTTAACTCCTTTCGGGACTGATGGGGTTAAGGTTCATTTCTATCCTGCAGTGATCTAACAGGTAGTTGTAATCTCAGGGCAGCCATTCCCTTCTATCATAATTATCCACTTTTCACTCCTTCCTATGCCGGCTATAGCTCATACCTATGCTGTCCACTTGGAAGGGGCCAGTCTCTGGAGAAAGCTGAAGTGTGACTTCAAATATTATTTTTTTAATTCTTTCTTCACATGTTTGTCTTTCCTATCTAGTATTGTTTTATTTCAGTGGTGAGACTAGTGTCTCACTGGTCTTCACTAGTCAGGGTGAGTTTAGGGCCAGCGAGGGCCTATGCACGTGATCGGCACACGGGGGGAAGGACCCGTCTAGGAATGTTAGGGAGTGCAGTGATCAGCCTCATGTGAGTGTTAAGAGGTGACCCCGCTCTTCTCTACCTAGCGCCAGGCCCTTTCGTTGTATTGTTGTCCTGGTGTTCCGTCTGTGTTACACCGCTATCCGGATGTCTTCTCAGAACTGGTGTGACAGGTGCAGGCACATCATGACATGAGCTCTGCAGCCCAGCACATCTGGCACATCTTGGAAAGTCTTATCTCATAGGGCAAACAAATTGAGTAAGTAAAACTTTTACCAGCCCTAAACTTCAATTGGATACACTAAACCTATTTATGAGAGTTTCTGAGAGGTTGCTGAATCTCATGTGAACATCAATATTCAAGTTCTTTTTTTCCCTCTATTTGTAGTTAGAGAACTGTTTTTATGAAAATAAGACACGGCCAATAAATACTCAAACATGTGATCATTATTAAAATATCACCCAGCCTATAAATACTCAAGAATGGGATTATATTGTAATAAAATAGGACATAGCCTATAAATAGTCAATAATTTGAGTATTTTTTTATTAAAATAGGACACAGCCTATAAATACTCAAACATGTGATCATTATTAAAATATCACCCAGCCTATAAATACTCAAGAATGGGATTATATTGTAATAAAATAGGACATAGCCTACAAATACTCAATAATATGAGTATTTTTTATTAAAATAGGACACAGCCTATAAATACTCAAACATGTGATCATTATTAAAATATCACCCAGCCTATGAATACTCAAGAATGGGATTATATTGTAATAAAATAGGACACAGCCTATAAATACTCAATAATATGAGTATTTTTTATTAAAATAGGACACAGCCTATAAATACTCAACATGTGATCATTATTAAAATAGACCACAGCCAATAAATTCTCAAGCTTGATCATTGTTAAAATATAATTCAGTTTATAAATACTGAAAAATGGGATTATTTTTTATTAAAATAGGACACAGCATATATTGAAACCTGTTTTTTTTTTTTATTCAAATGGAACTTAACCTACATATATGCATGAATTGACCACAGCCTATAAATAGTTAAAAATGAGACTTTTTTTACGTGCTCGTAATTAAAATATTACCCAGCCTAAAAATACTCAAGACTGGAATTATTTTTATTAAAATATGACACAGCCAATAAATACTCAAACATAATCTTTATTAAAATATAATCCAGTTTATAAATACTCAAAAATGGGAATATTTTTATTAAAATAGGACACAGCATATATTGAAACTTGTATTTTTTAATCACATGGAACTTACCCTACATATATGCATGAATTGACCACAGCCTATAAATAGTTAAAAATGAGACTTTTTTTTAATAGAACGCTCTAAATACTTAAACAGAGGATTTTTTAAAATTAAAATTTAAATCAACTTACAAATAATCAAGAACGGAATTGTTTTTTTTTTTAATTTGTTTGTTAATCAAATACTTTAAATATTCAACCATGGGACAGAGCCTATAAATATAAAAAATGGATTGTGTATTTTTAATAGAACACAGTCTATAAATGCTGAAATATGATTTATTTTTTTTAGTTAAAATGTAATCCAGCCTATAAATACTTAAGAATGGGATTGTTTTTCAAATAGAACACAATCTTTTTTTTAAAAAAAAAAATAAAACCCATTTTTTTGTTTATTAAAATGGAACCTGACCTATCAATACTTAAAATGTAATTATTTTTATTAAAACAGAACACAGCCTTTAAATAGTAAAGCATGGGATTGTCTTCTGTTAAGATGGAATCTAGTAAATGGACACTGAAGTAGAGGATTATTTTGATTAAAATAGAACACAGCCTATAAATGCTGAAACATGGAGTTTTTTGTAGTTAAAATTAGAAATTGGGGTGAATCAAATCTCAGATATAGTAGAATTGCCAAGTCAGTAATGCCATCAAATAGGAGGCGGTTTTAACAATTTCCACCCAGTGTCCACAGATTACTGATGTGGCCATTGGACCGGGTCCTGTGAGACTATTCACATCCTCTCTGACTAAAATGAAAAACAATTAAAATAAGAGCACAGTCTATAACTAATCAAAAATGTTTTTATTTTAATAGAACACAGCCTAAAAATATTTAAAGATGGGACTTTTTTTTATTAAAATGGGTCTCAGCCTATAAATACTTAAGCATCAGATTATTTTTATTAAAATACAACACATTCTATAAATATTGAAATTTGAGATAGTTTTTTTTTTTATTAAAATTGAATCCATTAAACAATATTCAAGCATAGATTATTGTTTACTAAAATAGAACACAGCCTATAAATATTGAAATATGTGATTGTTTTTTCTTACAATTGAATCCTGTAAAAAAAATTCAATCATTAGATTGTTTTTATTAAAATAGAACACATGCTCTAAATATTGAAAAATTGGAATTTCGTTTAATAAAATGGGCCACTGTCATGGTTCTGTTTTGTGGTGCTCTGCTTTGCTGCATAGTGGATGCTCTGTTGTTGTATTGAGCTCCGGTGAATGGGTTGTTTCCCGGCCTTGGGTCCTGCATTGGTGCTGAGAGGGGTCTGTTCACACGTGCCTTGTTCTGGGTGATTGCTCTGCTTCATTAGGGAGCAAACTCACCTTGAATGCCGCCAGTCATAGTTCCTCTTTTGCAGCAAGTGCTTCTGGCTTCCATAAGTGTATTGTTCTGATCTTGTCTTTCGACCACAGAACTTAGCTACCTTTCGCCACCTGTTCCCCTGACTCTGACAATACCTCCTGGATCTAGACCTCCGGCTTGTACCCCGACCTTGTCTCCGCTTCCTCCCTGTGTTCCATACATGACCTCCTGGCTCTTGACCTCCGGCTCGCACCCTGACCACATCTTTGCCAGCTTCCAGTATCCTGTTGTGTCCTCCTGCTTTCCGACCATGGCTGGTTTCACTATTCCTCTGTTCACTACTTACTAATTGTATCTAGTGACACCTAGTGATTGAGCATCACAGCCTCAGCCTCCAAATACTTTATCATCAGATTATTTTTAATAAAATAAAAAGCAGCATATACATTTTGAAATATAGGATTGTTTTTTATTAAAATAGAATGCAGTAAATAAACTTACAAACATTAGATTATTTGTATTAAAATAGAACACAGCCTATAAATATTGAATTATGGGATAGTTTTTTCTTACTATTAAATCCAGTAAAAGTATTCAATTATTAGATTATTTTTATTAAAATAGCACACCTGCTCCAAATATTGAAATATGGGATTTTTCTTATTAAAATAGAACACATGCTATAAATATTGAAAAAAATTAGATTTTTTTTTTTTTTATAAAATGGGCCTCAGCCTATAAATACTTAAGCGTTAAATTGTTTTTCATAAAATACAACGCAGCATTTAGATATTGAAATATAGGATTATTTTTGTAAAATAGATTGCAGTAAATAAATTTACAAACATTGGATTCTTTTAATTAAAATAAAACACAGACTTTAAATATTGATATATGAGAACATTTTTTTATGAAAATATAAATGGCGTAAATAAATATACAAAAATCGGATTATATTTATTATTATATAACACAGACTATAAATGAAAAATTTGGATTTTGTATGTTTATCGTTGCTATGATAAATAATACAACGTGGATGATAGAATAATAATAGAACACAGCCTATAAATACTATATAGTTTTTTAATTTAAATGGAGCCTAACCTTTGAAATAGTCTGGAATGGGATTTTTTTTTTATTTAAAATAGATTGCATCCTATAAATATTAAAACATTAGATGCTTATTTAAAAAATAAATAAATAAAAATAAAATAGAATCCACTATATAAATACTCAAGCATGGTATTGTTTTTTTTATTCATCTTTCTAGAACACAGCCTATAAACACTGAACAATGGAAATGCTCAATCACAAGCACACACAAAATGCAAATCATTTAAAAACACTCGCTCTCTGATGTCACAAGCACAGCTGTAGTCCTAAGGCACACATTGAGTTGTTGCTAATGTGATGAATTTTTCTGATGTGTCTCACTAAGATATATAAAAATAATTTATTTTCTTTTTAACTTCATTTACACTGGAGATCAAAATGAGAGAACTCTGTATGATCAGTTGCTTTTTTCAGAAATTACGTAATCTACATCGATGACGATGCTCTGGTTTTGTGTAAGGGGTGCACCGTGCCACTAGAACAGGGTAAGGGGTACACCGTGCCTTTAGAACAGGGTAAGGGGTGCACCGTGCCTCTAGACCAGGGTAAGGGGTGCACCGTGCCTCTAGAACAGGGTAAGGGGTGCACCGTGCCTCTAGAACAGGGTAAGGGGTGCACCGTGCCTCTAGAACAGGGTAAGGGGTGCACCGTGCCTCTAGAACAGGGTAAGGGGTGCACCGTGCCTCTAGAACAGGGTAAGGGGTGCACCGTGCCACTAGAGCAGGGTAAGGGGTGCACCGTGCCTCTAGAACAGGGTAAGGGGTGCACCGTGCCTCTAGAACAGGGTAAGGGGTGCACCATGCCACTAGAGCAGGGTAAGGGGCGCACCGTGCCACTAGAACAGGGTAAGGGGCGCACCATGCCACTAGAACAGGGTAAGGAGTGCACCATGCCACTAGAACAGGGTAAGGGATGCACCATGCCACTAGAACAGGGTAAGGAGTGCACCATGCCACTAGAACAGGGTAAGGGGCGCACCATGCCACTAGAACAGGGTAAGGAGTGCACCATGCCACTAGAACAGGGTAAGGAGTGCACCATGCCACTAGAACAGGGTAAGGGATGCACCATGCCACTAGAACAGGGTAAGGAGTGCACCATGCCACTAGAACAGGGTAAGGGGCGCACCATGCCACTAGAACAGGGTAAGGGATGCACCATGCCACTAGAACAGGGTAAGGAGTGCACCATGCCACTAGAACAGGGTAAGGGGCGCACCATGCCACTAGAACAGGGTAAGGAGTGCACCATGCCACTAGAACAGGGTAAGGAGTGCACCATGCCACTAGAACAGGGTAAGGAGTGCACCATGCCACTAGAACAGGGTAAGGGATGCACCATGCCACTAGAACAGGGTAAGGGGTGCACCATGCCACTAGAACAGGGTAAGGGGCGCACCATGCCACTAGAACAGGGTAAGGGATGCACCATGCCACTAGAACAGGGTAAGGAGTGCACCATGCCACTAGAACAGGGTAAGGGGCGCACCATGCCACTAGAACAGGGTAAGGAGTGCACCATGCCACTAGAACAGGGTAAGGGATGCACCATGCCACTAGAACAGGGTAAGGAGTGCACCATGCCACTAGAACAGGGTAAGGGGCGCACCATGCCACTAGAACAGGGTAAGGGGTGCACCGTGCCACTAGAACAGGGTAAGGGGTGCACCATGCCACTAGAACAGGGTAAGGGGTGCACCATTCCACTAGAACAGGGTAAGGGGTGCACCATGTCTCTAAAACAGGATAAGGGGTGCACCGTGCCACTAGAGCAAGGTAAGGGGTGCACCGTGCCTCTAGAACAGGGTAAGGGGTGCACTGTGCCTCTAGACCAGGGTAAGGGGTGCACCGTGCCTCTAGAACAGGGTAAGGGGTGCACCGTGCCTCTAGAACAGGGTAAGGGGTGCACCGTGCCTCTAGAACAGGGTAAGGGGTGCACCGTGCCTCTAGAACAGGGTAAGGGGTGCACCGTGCCTCTAGAACAGGGTAAGTAATATAGTGATAATTCTGGCACACTGAAGATATTGAAGACATATGAAACGTTTCTTTAGAATGCTGAATCAATTTATTAGTGCAAAAAGCTGAGCATAATTTATCCAACGTTTCGACCGTATCTTATGGCCGTTGTCAAGGACAAAATTATCTAGGATTACAAGAAATATGTACAAGAAAATACAAAAAATGAAATTAGTACAAAACATAACATTAAGCAAATTTTTCAAAAACCTGCATCATAGGTTTGATCATATACAGCACATAATAAACATAAGAATCATGAGACAAAAAAGGCAAATTTGTACATCATACATATACCTATTTAACAGAAGACGAGTATAATGGTAATGATACAAATGCAGCATGCACACCCACCTATATCAACACTGTGAAGATATGCGTTCAATGTTAAATGGACATCGCCATTGGGTATAATGGGATCAAAAAAATCGATCCTACGTGTGAAATGAAAAGAGGTATATAATAAGTCACATGGCACAGGGTAACATATTTCAATATATGGCGTATTACCAATAAAAAATAATGAATATATATATACCTCACGTACTATCAGTTAGATATAAGAGAGATGGCCAAGAGCTCTATTGCAGGACTGGGAATAGCACAAATTTTGTTGTTGTTTCTAAATGTAGATCAAATATATCATTATTTCAGCGTACAGAACAAGGTTATTCAGGAAATGGGACGGTGGGCGCAGTTTAACCCAGAGTATATAAGACTATCATAGCGTGGCACAGCGCACACTATCCAGGGACCTATACCCCACACCAGTATTATAAGGTATGTGTTATCTGACGGTCCACGCTGTCCGGTCCTTGTTAGATTACCTCTGATCTCTATCTATATTTTCTCCCAGATTCGTTCCCCCACAAATCTACCTAGCAATTCTTTGCTTTTGAGCTCCTATTTACCTTTCCAGGTATGTGTTTCTACTAGTGTCTTTCTGCTTTAACTAACCTCTGATTTATTGCCTCTAAATCTCACACTACTCATATGATCTTTCATAGAGTCTTAAAGGGACATGTGTTCCCTATTTCCCATGATAGCAGTACCAGACAATTATTGTCCAGAAACACTACAATAAGGTAGTATGGAGCATTTTCCATCATATCCCCTGATATATGTGTCTTATACTGATGTTATATTCTCAGATATAATTTCATTCTTGTGTACCCTTCATTCTAGCATTTGCTCATTTGGAGGTAACTAAGAAACACTCAGTGTGGGAATCACACTACTCCCACTAGTGTCTTGTGTTATGGTTTCTGTCCAATAAACCAGGTAGTGTGTCTTTTTCCTATATAATGTCTCCATTAGGAATAACCTATGATGCAGGTTTTTGAAAAATTTGCTTAATGTTATGTTTTGTACTAATTTCATTTTTTGTATTTTCTTGTACATATTTCTTGTAATCCTAGATAATTTTGTCCTTGACAACGGCCATAAGATACGGTCGAAACGTTGGATAAATTATCCTCAACTTTTTGCACTAATAAATTGATTCAGCATTCTAAAGAAACGTTTCATATGTCTTCAATATCTTCAGTGTGCCAGATTTATCACTATATTACTGACTACTATTTTTTCTGGGCACCTAAACCGCGCAACTGTGAGCCAGACATATTCGCTTACTAAATCTAGAACAGGGTAAGGCATGCACCATGGCACTAGAACAGGGTAAGGGGTGCACCATGCCTCTAGAACAGGGTAAGGGGTGCACCATGCCACTAGAACAGGGTAAGGGGCGCACCATGCCACTAGAGCAGGGTAAGGGGTACACAGTGCCTCTAGAACAGGGTAAGGGGTGCACCATGCCACTAGAACAGGGTAAGGCATGCACCATGGCACTAGAACAGGGTAAGGGGTGCACCATGCCTCTAGAACAGGGTAAGGGGCGCACCATGCCTCTAGAACAGGGTAAGGGGTGCACCATGCCTCTAGAACAGGGTAAGGGGTGCACCATGCCTCTAGAACAGGGTAAGGGGTGCACCATGCCTCTAGAACAGGGTAAGGGGCGCACCATGCTACTAGAACAGGGTAAGGGGTACACAGTGCCTCTAGAACAGGGTAAGGGGTGCACCATGCCACTAGAACAGGGTAAGGGGTACACAGTGCCTCTAGAACAGGGTAAGGGGTGCACCATGCCACTAGAGCAGGGTAAGGGGTGCACCGTGCCTCTAGAACAGGGTAAGTGGTGCACCATGCTACTAGAACAGGGTAAGGGGTGCACCTTGCCTCTACAACAGGGTAAGGGGTGTACCGTGCCTCTACAACAGGGTAAGCGGTGCACTGTGCCTCTAGAACAGGGTAAGGGGTGCACCATGTCACTACAACAGGGTAAGGGGCGCACCATGTCACTAGAACAGGGTAAGGGGTGCACCATGCCACTAGAAAACGGTTTACAAAAGATCCAAAGTTTATCGCCATAAAACCTTTATTTTGCCCAAAACGTGATGATGATAATTAGAGAACAGCAATGACTGTAGAGAAATGATCAGTAAATGTTCTGCAGGAAACAACAGTCACAATCAGTAGGACGTGCACCGGCCGTCGCTGTGAATGACTGCAGCACATCTGCGGCCACAGGACATCACTAGTGTCTCACACTGCTCTGGTGGGATTTTGGTCCACTCTTCTTCCAGTCTCTTCCAAAGTTATTTGACTGTTGTGGGTTTCTTGGCCATAACTTTGTCACCAAGGATTTTCCAGAGGTTTTCTATTGGGTTTAGATCAGGACTCTGGGCTGTGGCCATTTCATTGTTTCCAGAAACTGCTTTCCCCATTTTGCTGTGTGACAGGGGCATTGTCCTGCTCGAAAATTGCTGCTGATTGAGAGATGAACACAAGTAAGGAGCCGCGTGTTGTGAAGAAGGTTCTGATCCACACTTGTATTCACTCTGCCATGTAGCTGTATGAGAGGTCCAACTCCTGCTCCAGAAAACATTCCCTAAACCATGACACTTCCTCCACCGCCTTTTGCTGACTTTTGAACAAACTTTGGGTTTAGTCTTTCCCCAGTTTGTTAATGAACATAATGTTTCCCATCAGAATCAAAGTAAACTTGCTTTCATCACAAAATGACCTGTGGACATTTCTCCTTTGTCCACACAACATGTTCCTCACCAAAGCTGAGTCTAGCCTTGTGGTTCTGCTAATGAGAGGTTTGCTCACTGCAGAGTCGGCTTTCAGTCCAAATGCTCTTACACGTCGTGACACTGTATGATGAGACAGATCCTTACCCTGTTCCGTGCTGAACTGGTGGCAATTCCAGCTGCAGTGAGGAAACGATTACTCATGGAGATTCTCTGCATTATCATGTCCTCTCTTGCATTTGTCTTTCGAGGGCGACCAGCCTTCTCGGGGGACTTGACAGAGTTTGTGATGTTGTAAAGATGCAATATTCTCAAAATCACAGACTTGGAACAACCAACTTCTCTTGCTATTGTTCATAGGGTCACTCCTTTTTCCTTCATCTGGACAACCTGCTGCCGGAGGGTTTCAGTCACTTTGGAAAGGCAAAGTCAGTGCAAACTGGAAAGTTAGGTGCCAGTCACACAGGGATTGTCAGATAATGAAGGATATTAGCACCAGGTGCCGGATTAACACCAATAACTTGCAGGAATCTGACAGTGTTTTCCAATTACGATCTGTGTCTTTTACATTTATCTCATTTACATTTTTAATATTTGCTTTACAATAAATTTTCTTTATAAAATAAGCGAAAAATCCTGCGAGTTTCCTCATGTTAGGATATACTCACATAGGACGACACAATGACCGCAACTCTTTAGGAAATAGTTTGTTGTTCTCTAAATGTCTGCTGTCCGTGTAGGTTGCATCTATACTTTTGACCACTAGAGGCACTGTTGCATTGGATTCTATTGATTTTTTTTTATTGTTTTTTAAATA
The DNA here is from genome assembly GCF_048569485.1 of Anomaloglossus baeobatrachus. Classification (NCBI taxonomy): domain Eukaryota; kingdom Metazoa; phylum Chordata; class Amphibia; order Anura; family Aromobatidae; genus Anomaloglossus; species Anomaloglossus baeobatrachus. Next base: position 560,067,021 of record NC_134358.1, on the reverse strand, counting down.
TAATTTATGATATTGGGCAAAAAAGTAAAAAAACAAATTTCCACCGCCATTTATAGTGCTGCGTACATCCAAGCGACAAAATAGTCGTAATGAGATTAGTCATCGCTGTAACTTTGTGAACGCCGCAGCATAGAGTATACGGTAGTAAATATTCCGCGTGCCGCCTGTAGATGAATATTTATCGGGGATGTTATCCCTCCGTCCGCTCCTGCATTCCAGTATTGTCAGGGTTTTTAGGCACATTATAAATATTTGATCTGTTTTTTGTTGGCGGCAGAAGTAAAGATTATTGAAGGTCATTTCAAGCTGTAAAATAACAGTTCGTGCCCACAGAAGGCAGCGGCGTCCATGGAGGTGGATGGGAGATTTGTGCAGCCCTGATTATAGGCATTTACTGCGCTGGAATCCAAAGTTTTAAGGTTTTGCAGGAGACAAAAAAATATAACCGCTCCCCTCCAACGCTGGGCGATTGCTGGTATTTCAGCATTGAAGGGACGGCGACTGGTGTCTATTGAGAAATGTTGCACTGATTCAAAAACAAAGTAGCAAGGACATGGTGTTAACCCCTATAATTCCTATAAGCCATGTTTCTACTTAGCAAAAATACTGTCTTTTTTTCTCTGCGTTTTTGCATGCAGAAAATCTGCTGAATTTACCTGTCCATGTAAAGTCCATGTGATTTCATGGATTCTTCTGCGCATGGTGCGTCCGAAGATGCCGTCCAGCTGCGCATTTATTGGTGTGCTTATTTCATTATAGATTTATATGGGAAGCCTAAAAAAAGCAATTAAAAAACTTCAGTTGTGGTTGTTAAGTGCTGAATCATAGTTACATAGTTACTTAGGTTGAAAAAAGCCCCCGTCCATCTAGCTCACCCTTCCTCCACCAGTTCTACATTTGGTCCCTAAGTCACTTATAACCAACACTGTTATATACTGACAAAATCCTCCAGCCCTGATATAAAAGCTGTTATAGTGTCTGCCATTACTACCTCTTGTGGTCGCATTCCACAGTCTGACTGCTCTAACTGTAAAGAACCCTTTCCTATTTAGCTGTTGGAATCGCTTTTCTTCCACTCGCAGTGAGTGCCCCCTGGTCCTTAGTATTGTCTTTGGAAGGAATAAGTCATGTGCCAGTCCATTATATTGACCACACATGTATTTATACATATCAATGAGATCTCCTCTCAAAGTTTTATGAAACAAAAAACTTGCATTAGAAAAATGCTAGTTCAAATCTGCACCAAAAATGCATTGATAAATGGAAAGGCTCATAAAAATGCAGGAAAAACAAAGTAATCAGACATAATTAATATCACATATTATGGAGTGGATACACACAGAAAACGAACTGAAGAAAAAAAATGCAGCACTTACTTTACTTGTGAGTCGTGGCCATAGTGTTATTATTCTCATGCATAAAATTTCAGTAACATTGTATATTATACTCCAGAGCTGCACTCACTATTCTGCTGGTGCAGTCACTGTGCACATACATTACATTACTGATCCTGAGTTACCTCCTGTATTATACCTCAGAGCTGCACTCACTATTCTGCTGGTGCAGTCACTGTGCACATACATTACATTACTGATCCTGAGTTACCTCCTGTATTATACTCCAGAGCTGCACTCACTATTCTGCTGGTGCAGTCACTGTGCACATACATTACATTACTGATCCTGAGTTACCTCCTGTATTATACCTCAGAGCTGCACTCACTATTCTGCTGGTGCAGCCCCTGTGTACATACATTACATTACTGATCCTGAGTTACCTCCTGTATTATACTCCAGAGTTGCACTCACTATTCTGCTGGTGCAGTCACTGTGTACATACATTACATTACTGATCCTGAGTTACCTCCTGTATTATACCTCAGAGCTGCACTCACTATTCTGCTGGTGCAGTCACTGTGTACATACATTACATTACTGATCCTGAGTTACCTCCTGTATTATACTCCAGAGTTGCACTCACTATTCTGCTGGTGCAGTCACTGTGCACATACATTACATTACTGATCCTGAGTTACCTCCTGTATTATACCTCAGAGCTGCACTCACTATTCTGCTGGTGCAGTCACTGTGTACATACATTACATTACTGATCCTGAGTTACCTCCTGTATTATACCTCAGAGCTGCACTCACTATTCTGCTGGTGCAGTCACTGTGCACATACATTACATTACTGATCCTGAGTTACCTCCTGTATTATACCTCAGAGCTGCACTCACTATTCTGCTGGTGCAGTCACTGTGTACATACATTACATTACTGATCCTGAGTTACCTCCTGTATTATACTCCAGAGCTGCACTCACTATTCTGCTGGTGCAGTCACTGTGTACATACATTGCATTACTAAATTTATCACTGAATTTATAACTAATCACTCGGTCAATGTTTTCTTTTCATTTCTTTAAGATTCAACCAAGAAACTTAAGGATGTCTTGGAGGAGTTTCATGGTAACGGAGTCCTATCCAAATACAATCCAGAAGCGGTAATTAATTTATATATTTATATATCATTTTTCTATATCTGGTTAAGGCTGAATTCACATTTATGCTTGAGCAGCATGCAATACTCATGGCCCCACTAAAATGAGGGACACATTTATGTCAATGTCATCCCTCTGTCCCAGTGGTTTTATATATATATATATATATATATATATATATATATATATATATATATATATATATATTATATATATATAGTATATTTTCCCGTCTCTGCCTCCTGGGTGCCTGATTTGTAACATCCACTCCATGTTTTTTAAGGATATGGACATTTACCAGGGCAATTTTTTTTAATGCATGCATCATGGAATTAAAATCATTTATGTAGTTGAGTTTCTTTTAACAAATTGTCACCATTTGTCTTTAAAAGCTTTGTATATTGCTGACTACAGAAAGAGTTAACTGATAATCCATCAGAAAGCTCCTTCTGATGCATAGTTTGTAACTCTTTTTTTTATTAGCAATTTGCACTGGTTTATGACCACATGAAAGTAGAGCTGAACTTTTCTGTGGTGATAAATCAGCTGAGAAGAGATTAGTAACCATCATAGAAAGTTACAAACTCTCTGTCTTAATTTCCACCAGAGCTCACTGACAACTTCTTAGTTAACTCTTTTCCTGCAGTGGGTGGCTACAGAAGGCAACCGGAGGACATTTTTAAATGAAACCGAGATGCCAAAATAGTTTTTAGCTCAAAATACCTGCATTTAAGTAAGAAAAATCTTTGTCATATCCGTATGGGTAGCTGTCCGCAAAAGCAAAATACTTCAGTGATCGTGTGCCAATCTTGCACTCAGCAATGATTGGCTGCAGCAGTCATGAGAGTGATGTACTTGATGGCATTGCTGTCACCCTTCCTGCGTTGACCCCTTCCCCCAAAATTAAATCACAGGATGCCAGTGAGCAGCTTTGGTGACCTAGGAGCCTACTGAAGTCCATGGCTCTGCCATCTTTGTACTGCTATTAAGCATTTAAAGAGTAAACATCATTTTAATTTTTATATCTGGGATAGGAGATGGCAGCTGGTGCTGATGAGATTCTATGATGGGAGAAGGAGGAGCTATAGGCTGAGGGAGGAGCTATAGGCTGAGGGAGGGGGCTATATGCAAGAGGGAGGGGCTATATGCAAGAAGGAGGGGCTATATGCAAGAGGGAGGAGCTAGAGGAAGAGGGAGGACCTAGAGGCAGAGGGAGAAGCTAGAGGCAGAGGGAGAATCTAGAGGCAGAGGGAGAAGCTAGAGGCAGAGGGAGGAGCTAGAGGCAGAGGGAGGAGCTAGAGGCAGAGGGAGGAGCTAGAGGCAGAGGGAGAAGCTAGAGGCAGAGGGAGGAGCTAGAGGCAGAGGGAGGAGCTAGAGGCAGAGGGAGAAGCTAGAGGCAGAGGGAGAAGCTAGAGGCAGAGGGAGGACCTAGAGGCAGAGGGAGAAGCTAGAGGCAGAGGGAGAAGCTAGAGGCAGAGGCAGGAGCTAGAGGCAGAGGGAGAAGCTAGAGGCAGAGGGAGAAGCTAGAGGCAGAGGGAGGAGCTATAGGAAGATGCAAGAGCTAGATGCAGAAGGAGAATTAGAGGCAGCGGGAGTAGCTATAGGCAGAGGAAGGGGCTAAAAGCAGGAGAAAGGCTAGAGGCAGAAGGAGGAGCCACAGGCAGGGGAAGGGGCTAGAAGCAGAGGGAGGAGCTATAGGCAGATGGAGGAGTTAGAAGCAGAGAGGGGTAGCTAGAAGCAGAGAGGGGTAGCTAGAGGCAGAGAGGGGTAGCTAGAGGCAGAGAGGGGTAGCTACAGACAGAGAGAGGGATTAGAGGCAGATGGAGGAGCTATAGGCAGAGGGAGGGGCTAGAGGCAGGGAATAGGGCTACAGGCAGAGGGCGGAGCTACAGGCAGAAGGAGAAACTACAGGCAGAGGGAGGAGCTACAGGCAGAGGGAGGAGCTAGATGCAGAGCTCCGTCCCTTTTTCTATCTACATAAAATCTCATCACTAAGTACCATTTCCGGCAGAGAAAAAAGCTAATTTGTGTGATAAGAGTATTACAATGTTGCATATTTTTATATGTATTATTGATTTATGAACTAAAAATTAAAATGACGATTCCACTTAAAGGCATCATGTCTACGATCAATTATATTCAATTGCCATTTTGGGACTTTGAGAAAAAAAGATTCATCTTTTGTAATAAGAAAAAAAAAAAAAAGATTTCTTTCCTTTTTAATATGTTTATGTATCTTTGTATGTTGAATATAATTAGTTTTTTCACTTAATGAAGGAAATAAATATGGGGGATAAAAAAAGAGAAAAGGAAACTTAGCTTGAGTAACCAATTTTTATCATACATCGGTTTAAAAAGGCAAAAGAAACAAACACTTTTTGCATCATCACGTCTGTGCTGCCGAAAAATAATAAAATGTTAATTAGAAAAAAAAAAGATAATGTTGCATAGAACCAAAAAAAAACTACATCTCTTCCCATTAAATAAAACCCGAGCAGATAGAGAAAAATAAAAAGGAGCGTCTAAGAACATGGCCACACAAAACTAGTTTTTAAAAACAGGTTTTTTTTCATTTTTAAAGCATTAAAACATGAAAATTACACATATTGTGATACACTGACCTGAGACATATAGATTACGCGTATTTCTGGTTTTGCAAAACATCTGCAGTTTGTTTTTAAAAAAATAACTGGAGATTCACTCACCCTCCCCGGGTCCAGCATTGTCTCCCCCACTGCATAAATTGTATGCAGCGCTGACGTCACGTCAACAGTACTGCAGCCAATCACAGATATCAGCGGCTCTGCTTGAAATGACGGCAAAAGTTGATTAGAGCTACTGAGTTCAGTGATTGGCAGCAGCGCTGATGTCACGTAGATATTGCTGCAGCCAATCACAGATATAAGTGGCTTTACCCAAGTTGATGGCACAAGTCGCTTAGAGCCGCTGATTTGTTGCAGAATTGATGTCATGTCGACAGTGCTGCAACCAGTCACAGATTGGTGACACTGAGATAAGTGATTGGCTGCAGAGCTGATGTGACGTCGACAGTGCTGCAGCCAATCACAGACATAAGCGGCTTTGCCTAAGTTGACACCACAAGTCATTTAGAGCTGGTGATCTCAGTAATTGGCTGTAGTGATGATGTCACATACACTGCTGCAGCCAATCACAGACAGCAGCGGCACTGCCCAAGTTGATGACACAAGTTGTTTAAGCCGCTGAGCTAAGTGGTTGGCTGCAGAGCTGATGTCACATCACCAGTGCTGCAGGCAATCACATATCAGTGATGCTGCCCGAGTTGACAACATGAGTCGTTTAGAGCCGCTGAGCTATGTGATTGGCTGCAGCACTGTCAACATGAAATCAGAGCTGCAGCCAATCACAGACATCAGGAGCTCTGCACGAGTTGATGGCACAAGTCGTCTAAAGCTGCTGAGCTCAGTGATTGGCTGCAATGTTGATTTCACGTCGACAGTGCTGTAACCAGTCAGACATCAGTGGCGCTGCCCAAGTTGACGACAAATGTTGTTTAGAGCTGCTGAGCTCAGTGATTGGCTGCAGCGCTGATGTCACATTGACAGAGCTGCAGCCAATCACAGACATCAGCGTCTCTGCCCGAGTTGACGGCACAAGTAATTTAGAGCCGCTGAGCTCAGTGATTGGCTGCAGCTCTGATGTCATGTTGACAGTACTGCAGCCAATTACAGACATCAGCGTCTCTGCCCGAGTTGACGGCACAAGTTGTTTAGAGCCGCTGAGCTCAGTGATTGGCTGCAGCACTGTCTTTGCAATGTCAGCGCTGCAGACAGTAACATACCAAGAGCAGCGGTAAATGTGGCCATTTTTCAATCAACCAAAACCATTCCGCACCCCCCATGGGGCAGATGTATTTTTCATTTCTTGTTAAGCTGCTTGAAACATTCCTGACTATTTTATTCTGCGCTCCTGTCTGGAATGACTCTAATTACTATGGTGCGTTACAATAGTGGTGACCACCAGCCCACCAGGAGGCATGAACCCCATATTAATCTGTTCAGCGGGTTTTCATATTTGGCTTCGCAGTGAAAGTCTCATAGATAGAAATATCCTCACTGCAGAGCTTTGTGTTGTGTGTTGTGGGGAACAGATGTATTTGCTTTCTGGCAGCAAACGAGCAGCGTTCTGCCAACCGGGAGACAGATACAATAAAAACAGTCATTCTGTCACTTTGTGTAAATTGTAACTCATGATATCTCTGCAAGCAATGCGGGAGATCATGCGGAATTAGTACTGCAGTACCAAACCTGACCATGGGGGGGGGGGGGGGGCGCTGCAGGGAGCACTAAGATGTTTCATCGTGGCACAGTTGGCGAGTCGGCGCGTGTGCAGATGGAGTTCTCAGCTCAATGACAAGCCAAGATCTCACCTGTGCATGCACCATTTTCCTTAAATCCGCTGTAGGGAGATCAATGGGCATGCGCAGATAAGATTCTAAGCCAAGAGCTCCATCTGCGCACGCGTCTACTCCGGGAACCATTATTTGAAGCTCGCGCTACGGACAAATTCAGAATAGCGGCCCCTGCCTCACAGCCCGCAGCACAGCCCGCTGCCTGCAGTAAGCCCACAGTGACCCCTCTCCACCGCCCCCAGTAAGCTACATTCGGATTACAAGACACCCCTCACTTTCCTCCCAAATTTTTGGGAGGAAAGGTGCGTCTTATAATCCAAAAAATACGGTATATATTTTATTGGCTAAATGTTAATGGTGCTTTACACGCTGCGACATCGCTAACGATATATCGTCGGGGTCACGCCGTTACTAGTGACGCACATCCGGCACCGTTAGCGACATTGCAGCGTGTGACACCAATGAGCGACGATCAACGAGCACAAAAACGTGAAAAATCGTTGATCGTTGACACGTCGTTCATTTCCTTAATATCGTTGCTGCTGCGTGTACGATGTTGTTCGTCGTTCCTGCAGCAGCATACATCGCTGTGTGTGACACCGCAGGAAGGACGAACATCTCCTTACATGCGTCCACCGGCAATGCGGAAGGAACAAGGTGGGCGGCATGTTCCGGCCGCTCATCTTCGCCCCTCTGCTTCTATTGGGCGGCTGCCGTGTGACGTCGCTGTGACGCCGAACGAACCGCCCCCTTAGAAAGGAGGCGGATCGCTTGCCACAGCGACATCGCAAGGAAGGTAAGTCCGTGTGACGGGTGTAAGCAATGTTGTGCGCCACGGGCAGCGATTTGCCCGTGACGCACAACCGATGGGGGCGGGTATGCTCGCTAGCGATATCGCAGCGTGTAAAGTGCCCTAAAGGCTATAGGATTTTTGCACAACCACATTTCAAGCAATTTTACTCCAAAATTGTGGCAAGAGACGTGTGATGTAAAGGACGCAAGACATTTATTAAGAAATATGGATGATGATGACATTGTCCCTGATTCATCGAGTCAGTCTTGTTGTGGGAGTTTGAATAAGATGCAACTTATTCTTTAAAAACTGTTCACCTCTTTGATGCATCTTTCAGCTTTCGTGTGCCATTTCCAAAAAAACATACTCTAGTCAGTGACTGGAGTATAGAGATGAGCGAACCTCTTCGGTTCGCATTCTCCAATGTGAGATTTGGTACGAGCCTTGGCCGGTTAATTCGGGCTCGGCTTACCGAACACTTTGCTCAGAAGTCGGCAATGTTCGGTAAGTGTTCATTTGCAGAAAACCCACTCGCAGCTCCATCACAGCCATGTCAAGTATTGGCATGGCTGTGATTGGCCAGGAAAATCAGTGTGAAAAAAAACATACAAAAGGTTTGAAGCACGACATATGACATTTCAGCAACAAATTTGCACCTCCTGAAAGAAAACCGTTTTTGTGCAATTTTTGCCAAGAGATGCAGATTGGTGCTGAAATTTTTACATCAAATTCCTGCACCCAATCTACACTTTCTGGCAAAAAAAAAAATCAGATCACTACCTCATCGTTACTGACGTGCCGGAGACTTGATAAGTATGTCCTGCTTTATTTTCTTTCTTTTACAGCCCCTTCACACCATTTTACAGCACGTACATTTGGCCTCCCATTGAATTCAATAAGCCTGGAGTGTTTGCTGAACTGCTCGGCAAACATCGGGAGGTTCGGTAAAGATTGGCAAACCGAACTTTGAAAAGTTCTCTCATCTCTACGGGAGTACATTTCTTTTGTAAATTATGATGACTTTTTCAGGGGTGCTTGGCCGTGCCCAATTCTGCTTGAACTTTGCCTACTTTTTGAAAAAAAAAAGTGTAAAAAAGTGTAAAAAAAAGCCAAAAGTTGCAATCTAGGCACAAAAGTTTTGCCATACTTTAAACAGTTTTCTGCCATCTAACTTTCCATTGCGTGCTGAATCTGGGCCATAGTTTATACATACGGTACATGTGTAGCAAAGCTATGTTTGCTAGTAACATCTCTGAGGCTGCTTTGTTTGAGCTTGAAGATGTTTGATGCTGATCTTTGCCTCATTCTCTATATTCCGTAATTGGCATAATCATGTTACCTGTACTTTAAAAACATCTTTACAATCTACGGATTTCTTACCATGGTAACTACGAAAAAAATCTACCCTGAATGCAGCTGCCAGGCTCATCTTTCTGTTCAGCCGTTACACTGATGCCTCCACTCTGTGCCAGTCATTGCACTGGTTGCCCATCTACCAAAGAATACAACATAAACTCATCACATTCACCCACAAAGCATGCCACAGTGCTGTACCGCCCAACATCTACCCTTGCATCTCTGCATAACACCCTAGGCGTCCTCTCCATTGTGCTGCACCACCCAACAGCTCTTCTTGCATCTCTGTCTACTGCCATACCAAGGATCTACATAGTTGTTTACAGTACTGCACGATAATACATATCCCCTCTAATCTCCGTCTACCACCTTACTCATGTCATCAGTTTCATAATAGCATCCTCCAATTCTGAGTCTTTAGCTCTTGCCTTCAAGACTTATCACGTGCTGCAGCAGTTTTCTGGGATGCGCTACCCCAGTTAATCAGATTAAATTACAGTATTACAGTTTTAAGCAGGACCTAAAATCACATCTTTTTAGGGCAAGTTTATCACAGGCTTTAATTTCTCTATTTATCCCTCTTTGTATCTATTAGATCTGAGCTAATCTCATTAAAATATTTACAAACAGATTCATTCTAATTAGCCCCTTTTTAAAGAAATAATAAAAGGTTATTCTTCCCTGTCCCAGGCTCACCTGTCAATTCTCCTACCTCCACAGTTATAACCATATACAAGAAAGTTTTATTGTTTCTTAATATCCCTCTGAATGCCCATCCCACAGAAAGTTATAACATAATAGCAATGCATTCTGATGTCTCTGTTACATAACCAAAGCAACACACGCACTTATGTATATTTTGGCAGTAAGCAATAACTTTCAAAACAGTTTTTACCCATATTTGGTCTATCTGAGTACTGGTGTCAGATTGCACCACGTCCCCAACGCACGTTTCGCGTCTCTCGCTTCCTCAGGGGAAGGGGATATATTTTGATAGGCACTGTCCTCTGAGTATTGCAGTTTATTTTTTAATGTCTATCTTACGCACTTTGGCACAGCTTTAACTATATATACATTCTATGTTTTAAATATAAGATTGCTAGATACACAAAAGGCTTTGATGAACATCAGCATTTCAAGCATACTTCATTATACACCCTGAATCTCTAAGGGTTTTTTCCATGTGTCTTTTTTCGACACAACTTTATTTTATTACCATTGATCAATATCCAAACCACATGTATTTATACATATATCATCGCCTCTGAGGACCCTTTTTACTAAGCTAAACAAGCCCAACTTTTATAACCTCTCACTATATTGGAAACCTGGTGTAATAATCTAGTTGACGCCTTTGTGCTGACTCCAGCTTTCCAATATTTTTTAGAATGATGGTGTTGCCCCTGTTGCTTGATTGATAGTGGAGACAGACGCTCTGCTGCACAATATCACCTCTGCCCTCCACTGTCAATCAAGTATGAGCGAGGAGAAGAAGAGACAGAGCGCATGTTGCACTGATTCATCCACCCGTGACACTTGCGAAGATAATTTGCAAATTTTAAAAAAATTACTTTCGGTGCAATGCAGCACTGCAGAGCATTGATCTAGGTATCGTTGGAGCTGTCTCACCCTACCCTATCCTGCCCCACCCCTGTAACTCTAACTGACAGATTCCGTTTCAGGACAAGACTATTGTGTGATGCCTAAAGACCATTATTTAAATTTGCACTTACTGCCTCATATTGGAAAGACATGACTTATTTTTCATAAACCCATGCTGGTTCTTTGGTATTATATTATTCTCTGTAATATACTTTTGAAGATCATTTCATATAATGTTCTCATTAGTGCTAGGTGAGCACTACCATGCTCGGGTGTTCGGTAATTGGAACTAGTGATGAGCGGGCACTACCATATTTGGGTGCTCAGTACTCGTAACTAGTGATGAGCCGGCACTACCATATTCAGGTGCTCTGTACTCGTAACTAGTGATCAGCGGGCACTACCATGCTCAGGTGCTCTGTACTGGTAACTAGTGATGAGCGGGCACTACCATGCTCGGGTGCTCAGTACTGGTAACTAGTGATGAGCGGGCACTACCATGCTCAGGTGCTCAGTACTTGTAACTAGTGATGAGCGGGCACTACCATGCTCGGGTGCTCAGTACTTGTAACTAGTGAGGAGCGGACACTACCATGCTCAGGTGCTCAGTACTGGTAACTAGTGATGAGCGGGCACTACCATGCTCAGGTGCTCAGTACTGGTAACTAGTGATGAGCAGGCACTACCATGCTCAGGTGCTCAGTACTTGTAACTAGTGATGAGCGGGCACTACCATGCTCGGGTGCTCAGTACTCGTAACTAGTGATGAGTGGGCACTACCATGCTCGGGTGCTCAGTACTCGTAACTAGTGATGAGCGGGCACTACCATGCTCGGGTGCTCTGTACTCGTAACTAGTGATGAGCGGGCACTACCATGCTCGGGTGCTCTGTACTCGTAACTAGTGATGAGCGGGCACTACCATGCTCGGGTGCTCTGTACTCGTAACTAGTGATGAGTGGGCACTACCATGCTCGGGTGCTCAGTACTCGTAACTAGTGATGAGCGGGCACTACCATGCTCGGGTGCTCTGTACTCGTAACTAGTGATGAGTGGGCACTACCATGCTCGGGTGCTCTGTACTCGTAACTAGTGATGAGTGGGCACTACCATGCTCGGGTGCTCAGTACTCGTAACTAGTGATGAGTGGGCACTACCATGCTCGGGTGCTCAGTACTCGTAACTAGTGATGAGCGGGCACTACCATGCTCGGGTGATTAGTACTCGTAACTAGTGATGAGTGGGCACTACCATGCTCGGGTGCTCAGTACTGGTAACTAGTGATGAGCGGGCACTACCATGCTCAGGTGCTCAGTACTCGTAACTAGTGATGAGTGGGCACTACCATGCTCGGGTGCTCAGTACTCGTAACTAGTGATGAGCGGGCACTACCATGCTCGGGTGATTAGTACTCGTAACTAGTGATGAGTGGGCACTACCATGCTCGGGTGCTCAGTACTTGTAACTAGTGATGAGCGGGCACTACCATGCTCAGGTGCTCTGTACTTGTAACTAGTGATGAGCGGGCACTACCATGCTCAGGTGCTCAGTACTTGTAACTAGTGATGAGCGGGCACTACCATGCTCGGGTGCTCAGTACTGGTAACTAGTGATGAGTGGGCACTACCATGCTCGGGTGCTCAGTACTCGTAACTAGTGATGAGCGGGCACTACCATGCTCGGGTGCTCAGTACTCGTAACTAGTGATGAGCGGGCACTACCATGCTCGGGTGATTAGTACTCGTAACTAGTGATGTCAGTACTCGGTAAAATAAGTACAATTACACAGAATCACATTTCCAGGAAGAAATTCTTATAAACTGTTGAGATCCCAGGAAATAGAGGACAGGTGGTGACCGTGTTATCTCATTGATACATTAGATGTGGAATCATTCTCTGTATCCCACAGACATTACTTCCAGGCTTTCTATATCCTGCGCAATGTGGCATTTTAAAGGCACAGAACATATTTCTGCTTCGTTTTCAGCTTATAGCTCAGGATTGTTGCCTGAGTTACTTGGCTCCTTGTCTTTGTGTGGGTTTAACCTGATATAATTCTTGACTCCGTCTTCCGATCTCTAATTGTCCTGACCTGTATCTTTCTTATTACTTTGTATGAACTCTGTGAACCCTGACCATCAGACTTGTGTCTCTGTAACGCACACAGATGGTGCTGTAACATCGGGCTTCATTTCTCTTAAGTGGACTTGCACACGGATAGGAAGAGTGCATGTAGAGTTGTTCCTGTGAGTGCGGAGATCGTGTGCAGTTGAAAAAATGCTCTTAGAAACTACTCCAGGGATGGGATGTCACCATGGGATTCCCTGGGACACTATCAGCAGGGAGGCCATTACAAAACAGTAATGTGAAGTGTATATATGAATTCAGCTCTGGGGTGAGGTAGAAGACTTGTTAGAAAGCTCAGCACAATCCTTTTGAATCTTCCTTTGTTTGTTACCTCTCTGTTGTCGCGCATATGTGACGCCCTGGCCGGGCCAGGTAGTCACAAATAGGGCCCCGCATTACACCCTTCCCTCACAGGTAACACACAGCCAACCTGAAAACCCTAGTCACCCCCAAAGGGCTTGATAGACACACCAGGGGGCGGAACCAGGCGGTTGGAAGACGCCCACCTAGGAGTTTAGACAGCCCGGGGCGGGGAAAAGTCAGATGAGTTGTGGAGTTCAAGGAGAATGCAGGTCAGGCCGGTGTCTGAGGCCTGAAGCAAACTGACAGGTACCAGGGTAGGAACCCTGGCGCCTTTGGCAAGGGGGCATATGGCAGTCTCCGTCTGCAGGAGTCGGGAAGATGGCTCGGTGGAACCGAGGTGGATCGGGACAGGGTAGTGGCCCGTCGGTACCGACCCGGGGAACCGACTCGGAAACCGGAGCACACAGGGGGGTACTCAGACCCTGAAGCTAGGTCCAGAAGCGACTGGAACTAGTTAATTAGCTGATTGCGGCCAGGACTAGAGGTCCTGTCCCACCCAAAGTCCCGATTGAAGACAACAGCCCACCGAGGGGGATAACAGGCCACCGCCAAGGCTCAGAGATCCCACGGACCAGCGTCTGCGGGCAAGGGTTCCTTAGGCCACATCCAGCCGGGAATGGACTCCTGAAGTTGCAAGCGCAGGTAGTCCACCATTCCAAAACAGGTGCAGGAGAAAGACAGAGACCACCAGCCGGGTGGGGGAACCCGAACACAGCCGGCTGCGGGCAACGACCACTATCACCTTGGTTTACTAGAGGCTGGTGTGTGTTTCTAATAGTGAGTACATCAGCACCTTGCGGTCACACATCTCCCTGCATCACCAGTCCCCAACGGGTCCAGGGCCACCATCCCTGCCCACGAAGGGGTTAACAACTTGCTGCGCAACATCTCCCCCGGGTTCCCCGTAACTGCAGCGGTGGTGTCCAATATCACCACATACCGCGGGTGGCGTCATAAACTCCGTACAGCTCATCCCGTACATATACGTCCTACACCCACCATCCCATCACTCCCCTTTTCATTTGAAGTGACCGCGAGATCCCCGGGTCCGGAGACCCTCGAGCCACCCACAGAAGGACCAGATCCGAGCAACTCGGCTGCCGAGAGCGGGGCGGTACACATACAAGGACAGGCTCAGGGTCAGCTTTCTCACTTACTATCTAGGACCATGCACTTTTAATGAAGTTTTTTTTCTTTGAGCATATTAAGGGTTAATTCCTTCACTGGTGCAGCAGCAGACTTGCTCAGCTGTCAACATTTAATCACTTCCATCTGTGATATAAGCCCTCTGCTTCCTGGTTATTGTGCTGGTCATCCAATCGGCTGGGTTTCCTTGGGATCTGCAGTTCCACTGGCTGACTATAGGTGGCGTGTGTCTTCCAGCTGAAGTTACCATCATTCAGCTACAACGAATGGGAAGACACCACACCCTTCTTATTTCCCCTCCTGTCTGCTGACCTCTGCCAGAGATAGTTCTGTATTCCTGGTTCCTGTCCTGTTCTGTTTAGATTCTGGTGTGGAGCCCTACAGGTGCGGTGCAGCAGGGTATTACCCTTAGGGACTCCACGGGATGGGACGGTCTGGTCACAGGTAGGGAACCTTCTTGTTGGGATTCGTCGTGACGCCACTCTCAGAATTGCGGTCAGTGAGGACCGCCACTGCAGGTTAAGGGCTGCCTGGGGCTGATGGTGGGTGCAGTCGGTTGTAATAGCCTCCTGAGAGTAAGGCTAGCCCCAGGTCCCTGTGTACGTGGGTGGGACCACAGGTCGCAGAATGACTCAAACACAGTCCAAGAAGTCTTTTAACGTGTTTACTCACTGTTTAGAGGTCACGGTGAGATGCCCGGGCGACACTGTGATAACCAGGTGGAACCAGGAATTCCAGGAGGCCGTTCTGAGGGTAGCTGTCCACTCGCCCTCCTTGCACTCTTTTTGTTTGGGAGGATCCCTTGCTTGAAGCGTGGTAGGACTCCTCCAGGGAAGCTGTTACTACCCTGCTCCCCTCTCTCTGGCCCGTCTGCCGGCAGCGTGGCCTTGGTGGGATGGCTTCTGACCCTGTCCCCTTATGGGCCTGGTGATTGCTGCTTGGCTCGAGCTCTGTGTAGTAGTGGTGAGGGCATAAAGTACCCCCCACCTGTAGGTTAAGCAGCTCTGGATGATTTGCTGCCTGTACTGGGGATCTGTTTCCCCTTGCGTGCTCGGATACCAGGATCTCCGTACTCAGCCACCCCTCTCTCTGGATGTCTTTCAGGCCGACCCACGGTACCCTTTCTCCCCCGCTTTCAGCTACTGCACTCCTCAGGACCCGTCTAACACGAGAGACCCTCTGCTCCCTTCCACACACTTCAACCTCTCGCTCCCGACTTCCCTCACTTCCTCTCTGCCCTGCTTCCTAGCAACCAGCCTCTGAACACACCCCCTAGCTGGGAATTGAAAGTTAACCCCTACTGGCTACCCAAGGGTCCCTTCTTGTGGTGTGGGAGACCTGGTCACTATGTGTTTGTGTGTGCACCTCATCCTGGCCTTTGGAAATTACCTGGAAGCATTGTCCCCGCATGGGTGCAATACTCTGTGGTGCCTGACCGGGTCAGGGGCGCCACATTCCCCCTTAGTTATCATCAGCACGTCCTCGGGCTGCAAAGACAAGAGAAAAAGGTAAATACAAACTTTTCCCACGCAGGGGCAATTATTTACATTTAAACATACCAGGTACCATTCCACCACCAACCACCCACATGTCCGAACCCCACCCAAAAACCTCCAGGAGGTAGGTCGCCGGTCCTTTTGGTGACCAGGGCTGGGCCATCACATTCCCCAGACCTTTCCTCCAATCTTCCTCTCCTGAGGAGAGTGGTGTAAGGTAGGCCCCATAAACAGGCGTACCCGCTTCCGAGTGTTGGAGGGCAGGCCCCATAAACAGGCGTGCCCCCTTGTTGGTGCAGAGCCATGCCCCTCAACAGGCAGACTCTGTGGTTGATACCAAGGAGGTAACTTTTTACAATGCAAAAGTTTGTGGTTAAAGCCAGTTCATAACCGGTGGTCCATTTTTTTAAAATGCACGTGAACTAGTGTAAAGAAAACATTTTAAAGAGGTCTCACAATAGTCCTTGTGGGCACATTTCCCTTAAACGTTACTTAACTGTAAACAGGTGAAACATTACATTTCATACCGTCACTTTGAACTAAACTGTACTTTCTCTATAGCGTAATGGGAGATGACCAAAGTTGCTGCGGGTTGATCTACGCAGTACTATACTGTCATCTGTCTGAGGTTGTGTCCTCCCACCCGATGTATGTGTCTCAATGTGAATAATGGGTGTACTGGGTATTGATACCAGTGCATGGTCTTCTGCTTCAGCTACATTTGGCTCTTCCAGGTTCTGGACAGGTTCTTCTGGTTCTCTTACTTCTCTAGATTGAGGGAATGTAATGACTGGAACAACTACTGCTCCATTGTATTGAGGCCAACTTGCTGGGAAATCTCCAAGTACAGTATGGATCATCTTTTCTTTTGGTTCTTGAACTAGCAAAGGGTTGGGACTTTCTTCAGGGGTTCTTAGTTGTTCAGGACATTTCTTTAGGCGATCTCTAGAAACGACAGCTGTTGTTTTTCCTCCATCTTTGCTGATAAGGCATGTCTTTTCACTGCTAAGCGTCGATGGCAACACAGTATAGGGTTCTTCTTCCCAGTGATTGTCAAGTTTATGATGTCTTCTCTTTCTCTTGAGAACTATATCTCCTGGCATCAAAGGAACAGCAGGTGCTTTTCGATTGTAGGCCTTTTCTTGTTTCTCACGTTGCTGAGTCAGGCTTCGCTCCACACACTCTTGTACTTTCTTGTATTGGGCTTGGCGGTTGGAATCCCAATCAGCACCTTGTTGATGGTCTTCAGGGGTCTCAACTCCCATTTCCAGATCTACTGGCAATCTCCCTGGTCTGGCCCTCATCAGGTATGCCGGTGTGCAGTTCGTGGAACTCACAGGGATGTTGTTATACATGTCCACTAGATCGGGCAGTTTTTCCGGCCACCGACTTCGTTCTTCTAATGGGAGAGTCTTCAGAAGGTCGAGAATGATGTGGTTCATTTTCTCACACATGCCATTGGTCTGAGGATGGTAAGGCGTGGTACGGATCTTCTTGCAGCCGTAAAGGTTACAAAACTCCTTAAACACTTCAGCTTCAAAGGCTGGTCCTTGGTCAGTGAGCACTTGGTCTGGATAGCCATGTGGTCGACAGAAATGTGTCTGGAACGCTTTGGCTGCAGTCTGACCGGTCAAGTCCTTGACTGGTACTACCACCAGGAATCTGGAGTAGTGGTCAACCATAGTGAGAGCGTAATTGTAGCCTTGTCTGCTGGGTGCCAACTTTACATGGTCCAGGGCCACGATCTCCAGGGGCCGTTTAGTTTGGATTGGCTGGAGTGGTGCTCTCTGGCTGGGCTGGTCTTTTCTTCTAAGATTGCAGGGCCCGCAGTTTCGACACCACTTCTCTAGGGCAGATCTCATGCCCACCCAGTAGAATCTTACTTTAAGTAGGGCCTCCAGTTTCTTCCAACCAAAGTGGCCTGCACCATTGTGATAGGCTTCTAGCACCATCCTCGTATCCTTCTGTGGTACAATCACTTGCCACACCTTCTCATGCGTCCTCGGGTCAATGATGCTCCTGTAAAGTTTGTCTTGATAGATGAATAATCGACCCCTCTCCTTCTATAGGTACTGTGCCTCAGGTGGGGCTCCTTTGTCAAGGCTGGCGCCAGGCTGGTTGATCAGTTTCTTTACCAAGCCTACCGCTGGATCATTTTCCTGGGTCTCCTTCCAGTTGTAGTGAGGTAGTGGGTTCAGGGTCACCTCTTGGCGGTTGGCACGCAACTGCCGACACTGTTTTGCTCCATGGCGATGGAACGCTGGCAGCTCAATCTCTTCAAGATCATCTACATCTTCACCCTCGTCTGCTAGGTGAGGCATCCTGGACAGAGCATCTGCGTTGCCGTTCTTGCGGCCAGCTCGATACTTGACAGTAAAGTCATAATTCGCCAGTCGGGCTACCCAACGCTGCTCCATGGCACCCAATTTAGCAGTATCCAAGTGGGTCAGGGGGTTGTTGTCCGTGAAGACAGTGAATTTGGTGGCTGCCAGGTAGTGCTTGAACCGCTCTGTGATAGCCCATACCATGGCCAGGAACTCTAGCTTAAATGAGCTATAATTTTCTGGGTTTCTTTCAGTAGGCCTGAGCTTCCTGCTGGCGTAAGCAATCACACGCTCTTTGCCTTCCTGCACCTGTGAAAGCACTGCTCCCAGTCCCACATTACTGGCATCTGTATACAGTACAAATGGTAGACTGTAGTCAGGGTAGGCTAGGATCTCTTCACCCGTCAAGGCCCCTTTCATTTGTCTGAAGGAGTGTTCTTCTGCTTCTCCCCAGTGAAATGGCGGGCCGGAGGTCTTTCCTTTCTTCTTTGGGTGGCCTACCAGGAGCTCTTGCAAAGGCGCTGCCATTTTCGTGTAGCCCTTGATGAACCTTCTGTAGTAGCCTACCAAGCCAAGGAACTGACGTACCTCCCGAACGGTAGTAGGTGTGGGCCATTCCTGGATGAATGTGACCTTCTCTGGGTCCGGTGCTACTCCTTCTGCACTGACCACGTGACCTAGGTACTGGACCTTTGGCTTCAGTAGATGGCACTTGGATGGTTTCAGCTTCATTCCATATCGGGATAGCGCTTCAAAGACTTCAGCCAGGTGTTTCAGGTGGTCCTCGTAGGTCTTGGAGTACACGATGACATCATCCAGGTAGAGCAGGACGGTCTCAAAGTTGAGGTGCCCTAGGCAGCATTCCATAAGCCTCTGGAAGGTCCCGGGGGCATTGCAGAGTCCAAATGGCATGCTGTTGAACTCACAGAGGCCCATTGGGGTGGTGAAGGCCGTCTTCTCCCGATCTTCCTCTGCTACAGATACTTGCCAGTAGCCACTAGTAAGATCTAGGGTAGAAAAGTAGTTGGAGGTTTTTAAGGCAGCGAGGGATTCCTCTATCCTTGGCAAAGGGTAGGCATCCTTGTGTGTTATCTGATTTATCCGTCTGTAATCCACACACATCCTCATCGTGCCATCCTTCTTCCTCACCAGGACTAGGGGAGCTGCCCAGGGGCTGCAACTGTCCCTTATGACTCCTGCCTCCTTCATGTCCTTCAGCATGTCCTTTGTGCGCTGGTAATGGGCTGGTGGAATAGGCCTATGTCTTTCCTTAATGGGAGGATGACTGCCTGTGGGTATGCGATGTTGCACCCCTTTGATCCTACCAAAGTCTAGTGGGTTCTTACTAAAGACCTGCTCGTATTCCCGCACGACCCTGTAAACCCCATGTTTCCGGTAGACGGGTGTAGAGTCAGTCCCCACGTGTAGTTTCTGGCACCAGTCCTCTAACTGCTTTTGGGAGGTCTCATCCTCTGTTGAGTCAGCTTGTGTCAGGGGACCTACAGGTGTTATGGCGTCATCTGAGCATGTAAACAGTTTGGCTATGGTAGCGTACCTTGGTAGTCTGCCTTCCTCCTCCCCACAGTTCAACACTCGTACAGGCACTCGTCCCTTGTGTACATCAACTACCCCCCTGGCTGTCAGAATCGTGGGCCAGTGGTCTGAATGAGTGGGCTCTAGTACAGCCTGGTAATCTTGTCCTCTGAGACCTACCGCTGCTCTACACCACATCATCATTTCACTCCGTGGGGGTATCACAATGGGGTTAGCATCCATCACCCGTACACTACCAATCTCACCGCCAGTCTGTTTTACCTGTTGCTTCCTCAGAATGATTCGGATCTCTTTTTGCAAGGCTCTTTGCGACCTGCCCTCAGCACCTTCAACAATCTGGTGAAGCAACAACAACACTTCCCCTAGGCAATTTTCTATGACATTAGTGCCTAAAATCATTTGCGGGTTCCTTTCTCTAATATCAGTGTCCACAACAATCAGTCCTTGTCCCTTCATTTCCTGCCTTCCCACCTTTATGGTTACCTCCTTGACCCCAATCTGGTCTATAGGTTGTCCGTTGGCAGCATAGATGGTGAGGGAGGGGTCCGGTGGTCGGAGATCGTCGTCCGACCAAAACCTACGATACAGGACATACGGGATCGTGGTTACCTGAGAGCCGGTGTCCAATAATGCCGGGGTAGGGATCCCATCCAGGACGATGGACAGGACAGGACGTCCACCCACGTACTGATCACGGCAGCGACCTGGGCCTGATCTTCTTAATCCTGAGGACTGGCCCTCGGCCCCAGGTTTGGCTCGTTTAAAGGGCAAGCCCTTGCATAGTGACCTGCCTCCTGGCAACGACGACAGATGGGTTGTCCAGATGAGTCATAGCGATCACTGCTCCTACCTCGGGTCGCAGGACCTCTTCTCCTCCGCATCCACGGGACGTCCTCTGGGCTGTCAGCTAGCAGGATCCGATGAGGGACTTTGGTGTCTGAGGGCAACTGCATTGCTTTCAGGATTTGTGCGACGTCCTTAGTGAGCTGTTGCACCTGGGAGGATAGTGTATTTATGGTCTCTGCTGGCGTGTTGAGTCCTTTTGCAGTTATCAGGGCCTGCGAGGAGGATTCCGCTCCTGCAGCCGTGGAACTGGCAGGCCATGCTGGTGCGACGGGGTCTGTGTCCACAGGAGGTTGGAGTGCTTTCACTGCCCTGTCTTTCAAAATGGCAAAGTCCACGTCAGGGTGTTCCAGGGACCACAACTTCATCTGCTTCCCATCCTCAGGAGAGCGCAGGCCCCGCAAGAATTGTTCCTTCATCATCCGGTTTCCTTCCTGATCACTGACAGGGTCCACCAGCTTGAGAGCCCGTAGTGCAGCCTGCAGCCTGAGGGCATAGTCTCTTATACTATCTTGGGGCTTCTGACGGCAGTTATAGACGTCCGTCCTCAGCTCTCCCTCTGTGCGGTGTTCAAAAGCAGCTGCTAGTTTGGCAAAGATGGTCTCAACAGAGCCCCGGTCATCATTGGTCCAGGACTCAGCTTCCAATTCTGCTGCTCCAGTCAATTGTCCTAGCACCACAGCGGCCCTCTGCTTACCAGTCATCGCGTGCATGTCTAGCAGGGTGTTGATCTTCTTCTTAAACCCGGTCAGCGTGTCTATTTTACCGGCGTATTGGGGCAGCCATTGCGCTCCTGGGACATACAGTAAGGAAACTGGCATTATGGGGGAGACTTCGGCCGGCGCGGCTGCGACCGCGGCACCGGCACCGGGCGCTGCTGCGTCCAGCGCGACGGGGGCTGGCATCGCTTGGGCTGCGTCGCCCTGACCAGGGGCATTACCTCCTGCAGCGTCCATTTTTCTTCAAAAATCTGCGCGCTCCCTTTCCACTTCCTGGGTCAGTACGCTCTCTGAATTGTGGGGATTCTGGGGCGGCCACACCTCTTCGTGGGCGGTGCTCTTTTCCCTCGCGCGGGCTGCAGCGCGCGCTTCTGAAGATGGCAATATGGCGGCGGTTCGATTTTTGCGGTCGGACCTCTGAGGCGCACGGTCACCTGTCTGAACAGGTCTAGTCCAAATCCTGTTCGTGACGCCAGAACTGTGGAGCCCTACAGGTGCGGTGCAGCAGGGTATTACCCTTAGGGACTCCACGGGATGGGACGGTCTGGTCACAGGTAGGGAACCTTCTTGTTGGGATTCGTCGTGACGCCACTCTCAGAATTGCGGTCAGTGAGGACCGCCACTGCAGGTTAAGGGCTGCCTGGGGCTGATGGTGGGTGCAGTCGGTTGTAATAGCCTCCTGAGAGTAAGGCCAGCCCCAGGTCCCTGTGTACGTGGGTGGGACCACAGGTCGCAGAATGACTCAAACACAGTCCAAGAAGTCTTTTAACGTGTTTACTCACTGTTTAGAGGTCACGGTGAGATGCCCGGGCGACACTGTGATAACCAGGTGGAACCAGGAATTCCAGGAGGCCGTTCTGAGGGTAGCTGTCCACTCGCCCTCCTTGCACTCTTTTTGTTTGGGAGGATCCCTTGCTTGAAGCGTGGTAGGACTCCTCCAGGGAAGCTGTTACTACCCTGCTCCCCTCTCTCTGGCCCGTCTGCCGGCAGCGTGGCCTTGGTGGGATGGCTTCTGACCCTGTCCCCTTATGGGCCTGGTGATTGCTGCTTGGCTCGAGCTCTGTGTAGTAGTGGTGAGGGCATAAAGTACCCCCCACCTGTAGGTTAAGCAGCTCTGGATGATTTGCTGCCTGTACTGGGGATCTGTTTCCCCTTGCGTGCTCGGATACCAGGATCTCCGTACTCAGCCACCCCTCTCTCTGGATGTCTTTCAGGCCGACCCACGGTACCCTTTCTCCCCCGCTTTCAGCTACTGCACTCCTCAGGACCCGTCTAACACGAGAGACCCTCTGCTCCCTTCCACACACTTCAACCTCTCGCTCCCGACTTCCCTCACTTCCTCTCTGCCCTGCTTCCTAGCAACCAGCCTCTGAACACACCCCCTAGCTGGGAATTGAAAGTTAACCCCTACTGGCTACCCAAGGGTCCCTTCTTGTGGTGTGGGAGACCTGGTCACTATGTGTTTGTGTGTGCACCTCATCCTGGCCTTTGGAAATTACCTGGAAGCATTGTCCCCGCATGGGTGCAATACTCTGTGGTGCCTGACCGGGTCAGGGGCGCCACACTGGTGTTCTGACTTCTGCTTGTTTCCTGACTACCCTCCTGCCTGCTGTTTATGTACCTCGCTGCCCGATCCGGATTTGACCTCTGCCTGGTTTTCTGATTACGTCCTTGCCTGTCTGTCCCTGTTTTGTATTTCCCGGTTTGACCCTGCCTGACGACTACTCTCATCAGACTGCAGCGTTCCACAGGTAGTGATCACCGGGGCTGTGTGTAATTCCAAATCCCTGTATAGGGGTTAAAGGGTTTCAGGGTTCTAGGGGTCCTGCTTTGTGAGCGGCTTTCCTCTAGCCTGTCCATCACAGCCCGTCTGAGTTTGTGGATCTAGGTAGGTGTTACAGGCTGCTGCTGGGCTCTCTGCTACGGTTGTGCAAGTTGTTTCCCCTTTCCCTTATTATTCCTCACCGTATTTCCTGGATTGTTTCTTGTGTAGGTTTTTGGTGTGTATATGTTTTTTTTATACCCCTGTTTGTCTTACCTTGTTGGTGGGTTTTGAGATCTCCAACTCGGTCACTCCCCAGAGTGAGGAGGACATAGTCATCAGGACCAGGACAGGAGACAGGGTCACGTTGGGGGCTCGACCCTGACTACCATTAAGTCTACCATTGGGATAAGGGACAGCACAAGTCGTAGTATCCTTATCTCCCCGTTACATCTCTGCTCCTCTCTATTCCTCTTTCTCCTCTCTTCACTGTCCATAGAGAATAATGAACTGTATCAGGTGACACCACAGTGAGCTGGTAGTCCGTCTTGTCCAAGCAAGATGGATCTGAGCTGTTTTTGTTAAGTGAATTGGCTTATACGTGGGGAAGGAAGCTGATTTTTCTGATAAAGTATATTACAAAGTGCCTTCTACTCATCTGCGCTATTGATTTAAGCAACATTTGTTGAAAGTACAATTCCATATTAAATGCGGAGGTAGCAGCATTGGAAGCCACAAACCCTTTCAGTCTCCCATTGGATGTGGCAGAGAGTTTGTTATGAACTCATTGGAAACCAGAAATGATGGTGATTGTGAAAGGGGTTGTCCAAACTGAAAAATGTTCAAATTGCACAGAATTTCACACAAAATTCCAAAAATGAGCCGGATACAATTGTTTTCTACCTCGGCTTAATATTTGGTTGCACACAGTTTGGAATAAATTGTTGGAATGAATCGCTCTCTATATCCGTCCACAGCTTCTTCCTCCTCTCACCTGGAATCTCTGACTCTTCTTTATAAACGTCTCCAGGTCTCTCATATCT
This sequence comes from Anomaloglossus baeobatrachus, assembly GCF_048569485.1. NCBI lineage: Eukaryota > Metazoa > Chordata > Amphibia > Anura > Aromobatidae > Anomaloglossus > Anomaloglossus baeobatrachus. The sequence goes on along the minus strand of NC_134358.1, from coordinate 560,043,003 downwards.
AAAGGCATCTCCTCTTCTCTCCTCTTCTCTTCTCTCCTCTTCTCTCCTCTTCTCTCCTCTTGTCTTCTCTCTTCTCTTCTCTCTTCTCTTCACTCTTCACTTTTCTCTTCTCTTCTCTCTTCTGTTGTCTTCTCTTTTCTTCTCTCCTCTCCTCTTCTCTTCTCTCGTCTTCTCTTCTCTCTTCTGTTGTCTTCTCTTCTCTTCTCTCCTCTTCTCTTCTCTCCTCTTCTCTCTCCTCTTCTCTCTCCTCTTCTCTCTTCACTCTTCACTCTTCTCTTCTCTCTTCTGTTGTCTTCTCTTTTCTTCTCTCCTCTTCTCTTCTCTCCTCTTCTCTCCTTTTCTCTCCTCTTCTATCCTCTTGTCTTCTCTTCTTTCTTCTCTTCTCTCTTCGCTCTTCTCTTTTCTCTTCTCTTCTCTCTTCTCTTGTCTTCTCTTTTCTTCTCTCCTTTCCTCTCCTCTTCTCTCCTCTTCTTTTCTCCCAACAGCAGTTTTCAGATATCTCTACAGGAGTCAATGGGATTTAGATCTGGACTCATTGCGGCCACTTCATAGAATCATAGAATATTAGAGCTGGAATGGACCTCCTGGGTCATCTAGTCCAACCCCCTGCTCAAAGCAGGATTCACTAAATCATCCCAGACAGATGTCCGTCCAGCCTCTTTTTAAAGACTCTCCAGAGCTTTGTTTCCATCCATTTCTGGTGCTTCTTGAAGTGTTTAGAGTCATTGTCCTGCTAGAAGACCCCTGACCAAAGACGCACCCCCAGCTTTCTGACACTGAGCTCTACATTGCCACCCAAAATCCTTTTGGTAATCTTCAGATTTCATGATGTCTTGTACACAGTCAAGGCCCTCAGTGCCAGAGGCAGCAAAACATCTCTGACCTCCACCATGTGTGACTGTAGGTACTGTGCTCTTTTCTCTGTAGGCCTTATTCCATTTTCAGTAAACAGTAGAATGGTGTGCTCTACCATAAAGCTCTATCTTGGTCTCATCTGTCCACAAGATGCTTTCCCAGAAGGATTTTGGCTTCTTCACATAAATTTTGGCTTTTTTCTTTCTCTGTGTCAGCAGTGGGGTCCTCCTGGGTCTCCTCCATACTGTTTCATGTCATTCAGATGTGGACAGATAGTTTGCACTGACACCGATGCCCCCTGAGCCTGCAGGACAGCGTGAATTTCTTTGGACCCTGATTGGGGCTTATCCACCTGCACCTATGTTGCAACCATTCATCAATTTTTATCTTCGTCCAGGGAAATTGGCTACAGTGCCATGAGTTGTAAATTTCTTAATTATGTGGACAAAGGAACATCAATATCTCTGGAGATCAACTTGTACCCTTGAGATTGTTGATATTTTTCAACAATTTTGGTTCTCAAGTCTTCAGTCAGTTCTCTTCTTCTCTTTCTGTTCTCCATGCTTAGCGTGACACACACTGACTCACAATGCAAAGATTGCGTCAACTTCTCCCCTTTTTATCTGGTTTCAGGTGTGATTTCTATATTGCCCACATCTGTTATTTGCCACAATTGAGTTTGAATGAGAATCACATGCTTAAAACAAAGTTGTTTACCCACAATTTTGGAAAGATGCCAATAATTTTGTGGTTTTGCGTGAAATTATGTCCATTCATTTTTTTCTGTGTTTTTTTTTGTGTTCTTCTATTACAAACAAAAGAAATAAACATGCGTAATTGTAATAATTTTCTTGGAGAAAAACATCAGTTTCTGGAATAATTTCGAGGGTGCCAACACTTTCGGCCATGACTGTATGTGTCATTTTCACGTTTGTACATATTTCATATAATCACATGTGAATTGCGGGAAAGGACCTAGGGGCCCCCGGCTTTATCTCTACGCCCCCCCCCCCCCCGAATATGAAATTAATTAGCAAAGAGTATTGAATGTATTTAATATTCCAGTAGAAATATTTAGTCGTCTTCTGCCGGAGCCATAATAAGATGATAACGCTCTGTGTATCCGCAGTGTAATTGCCGACGTTCTTCTTTTATCAGCATCTTTATTTCTGGATTGAGATGTCCTTTGGCTATTTGAACTGCTGACTTGATAAGAGTGAAGTCAAGGGGCGACTTGTACAATGTGGCTGGAGAAATCTCATTAGACACTTGAATAAATGTTCCCTCGCTGCAGACCTACGAAAAGGGAATATTATATCCCTCATTTATAATACTAATATCGGCCCCGGAGAGCGGATTAGGATATTTGTACAGTGTGAAGTGTGATGAGATAGAGATCAGAATAAAATGATACTTTTCATGTCTTAACAATTGAATATATCTCCTGAGCGTGCCAATAAAAACCTGAACACCTTGGCTTCCCGTTCCAGAAAAAAAAGGCAATTTACAACATGCGGTGCGAAAATGCAGAACAGGATCAGAACCCCATAGCAAAAAAACTTGACAAAATATATTTGGAATGATCCCAGCGTGTAATTTTTTGTTAAAAATGTTTTTTTTACAGTAGAAATCCCTTAAACATTTTGCATGAACCCTCCGAGTTGCATTTTCTGTAGCTTGCTGCAGAATGAGTCAACTGAGTGTCAGTCAGTGAGCTCATTTTGATTCGGATGATAATAACTTTTACCATTGTCCTTCTGGGCTCCAAATGGTAAGATGAAGGTTTTGTTCTTATATGGCTGCAGAATGAGTTACCTGAGAGTCAGTCAGTGAGCTCCTTCTATAAAGAATGTTTATAACTTTCACCATTGTCCTTATGGGCTCTTCTCAGCTATTTTTACGACCAAAGAAATGATAAGATGAAAGGTTTCGTCTTATATGACTGTAAAATGAGTTCAATCAGTGAGCTCGTTCTGATAAGGATGTTTAGAACTTTTACCATTGTCCTTCTGGCCTCCTCTCGGCTATTTTTATGACCAACAAAACAATAAGGTGAAAGTTTTGGTCTTATATGGCTGTAAAATGAGTTACCTGAGAGTCAATCAGTGAGCTCGTTCTGATAAGGATGTTTAGAACTTTTACTATTGTCCGTCTGGCCTCCTCTGAGCTATTTTTATGAGCAAAAAAATGATAAGATGAAAGTTTTGGTCTTATATGGCTGCAGAAATGAGTTACCTGAGAATCAGTCAGTGAGTACGTTCTGATAAGCATGTTTATAATTTTACCATTGTCCTTCTGGCCTCCTCTCAGCTATTTTTATGACCAACAAAACAATAAGGTGAAAGTTTTGGTCTTATATGGCTGTAGAATGAGTTACCTGAGAGTCAATCAGTGAGCTCCTTTTGATACGGATATTTATAACTTTTACCATTGTCCTTCTGGGCTCCTCTCAGCTATTTTTATGACTGAAGAAATGAGAAGATCAGAAAGTTTTGGTCTTATATGACTGCATAATGAGTTACCTGAGAGTCAATCAGTGAGTTCCTTCTGATAAGGATGTTTAGAACTTTTACCATTGTCCTTCTGGCCTCCTCTGAGCTATTTTTATGACCAAAGAAACAATAAGGTGAAAGTTTTTGTCTTATATGGTGCAGAATGAGTTACCTGAGAGTCAATCAGTGAGCTTGTTCTGATAAGGATGTTTATAACTTTTACCATTGTCCTCCTGGGCTCTTCTCAGCTATTTTTACGACCAAAGAAATGATAAGATGAAAGGTTTCGTCTTATATGACTGTAAAATGAGTTACCTGAGAGTCAATCAGTGAGCTCGTTCTGATAAGGATGTTTAGAACTTTTACCATTGTCCTTCTGGCCTCCTCTTGGCTATTGTTATGACCAACAAAACAATAAGGTGAACGTTTTGGTCTTATATGGCTGTAGAATGAGTTACCTGAGAGTCAGTCAGTGAGTTCCTTTTGATACGGATATTTATAACTTTTACCATTGTCCTTCTGGCCTCCTCTCAGCTATTTTTATGACTGAAGAAATGATAAGATGAGAAAGTTTTGGTCTTATATGACTGCATAATGAGTTACCTGAGAGTCAATCAGTGAGTTCCTTCTGATAAGGATGTTTAGAACTTTTACCATTGTCCTTCTGGCCTCCTCTGAGCTATTTTTATGACCAAAGAAACAATAAGGTGAAAGTTTTTGTCTTATATGGTGCAGAATGAGTTACCTGAGAGTCAATCAGTGAGCTTGTTCTGATAAGGATATTTATAACTTTTACCATTGTCCTTCTGGGCCTCCTCTCGGCTATTGTTATGACCAAAGAACAATAAGATGAACGTTTTGGTCTTATATGGCTGCAGAGTGAGTCACCTGAGAGTCAGTCAGTGAGCTCCTTCTAATAAAGATGTTTGTAACTTTTACCATTGTCCTTCTGAGCTCCTCACAGTTATTTTTATGACCAAAGAAACAGTAAGATGAAAGTTTTGGTCTTATATCAGCTCAGAAGAAAAATCATAAGTATTATTTATTATCACAATCGAATAAACTCATTTACGAATTTTTAGGTTGCATTTAGCAATACAGAGGCTATAAAAGGTAAAAAGTGCAGAGTTTCTATGAAAAATCAGTTACAAAACTGACTTTTTTTTAATCTAAAAATAATTGTACTTAATAAAAAAAATTAAAAAAAACAAAAACAAAAAAATATATATATGTATAAAACTATATATATATATATATTATATTATATATACACATAGTTGCCCCCCTCCACACTCCCCAAGGATGTCTATACTCTTTAACTAATCACTAATCACATCAATGTGGATTATTTGCTATTTGTTTTTTTTTTTCCGTGAACTACTCCTAATGTCGTTTTTATTCTCCAGTACTTATTTTTCTTGTTATTTTCTTCACATGTAGTTTTATCTTTTTTTTTAACCTAAATCTGTAATTACACAACAAAAAAGTCAAATAAATAAAGTTTAGAACAAAACTAATTTTGGAAGGGTCTAATTATATATTTTTTTAATTAATTTCCTTTCTCAATTTTATTGTTTTCATTTTATTTGCATTCATAATAGAATATCCGAGTTTTCAATATATATCTATATATGTATATACAATTTGTATAGTCATTTTTTAAAAGGTAACTGTTTTTATATGTTTTAGTAACGGAGATACAGAAGTGAATATTAACATTGTTTAGAAATTAAAAAATATTGCAATATATATTGTATGTGAAGCAAACGTATATATAAAATGCTACATCTCCCACTGTTGTTAATATTTACATAAATTGTTTATTTTTTCATGTCACTCAGAAACAGGACATTCTGAATCAAGTAAGTAATTTTTGTAAATTATTACACTATCTTATACTTTGGGGCAGTTTTATAGTAGTTATATTCTTGTACATAGGGACAGTATTATAGTAATTATATTCTTGTACATAGGGGCAGTATTATAGTAGTTATATTCTTGTACATAGGGACAGTATTATAGTAATTATATTCTTGTACATAGGGGCAGTATTATAGCAGTTATATTCTTGTACATAGAGGGCAGTTTTATAGTAGTTATATTCTTGTACATAGGGGCAGTATTATAGTAGTTATATTCTTGTACATAGGGACAGTATTATAGTAATTATATTCTTGTACATAGAGGGCAGTATTATAGTAGATATATTCTTGTACATAGGAGCAGTATTATAGTAGTTATATTCTTGTACATAGGGGCAGTATTATAGCAGTTATATTTTTGTACATAGAGAGCAGTATTATAGTAGTTATATTCTTGTACATAGGGGCAGTATTATAGTAGTTATATACTTGTACATAGGGGTAGTATTATAGTAGTTATATTCTTGTACATAGGGGCAGTATTATAGTAGTTATATTCTTGCACATAGGGGCAGTATTATAGTAGTTATATTCTTGTACATAATAGCAGTATTATAGTAGTTATATTCTTGTACATAGGGAGCAGTATTATAGTAGTTATATTCTTGTATATAGGAGCAGTATTATAGTAGTTATATTCTTGTACATAGGAGCAGTATTATAGTAGTTATATTCTTGTACATAGGGGCAATATTATAGTAGTTATATTCTTGTACATAGGGGGCAGTATTATAGTAGTTATATTCTTGTACATAGGGGCAGTATTATAGTAGTTATATTCTTGTACATAGGAGCAGTATTATAGTAGTTATATTCTTGTACATAGGGGCAGTATTTATAGTAGTTATATTCTTCTACATAGGGGAAGTATTATAGTAGTTATATACTTGTACATAGGAGCAGTATTATAGTAGTTATATTCTTGTACATAGGAGCAGTATTATAGTAGTTATATTCTTGTACATAGGGGCAGTATTATAGTAGTTATATTCTTGTACATAATAGCAGTATTATAGTAGTTATATTCTTGTACATAGGGGGCAGTATTATAGTAGTTATATTCTTGTACATAGAGGGCAGTATTATAGTAGTTATATTCTTGTACATAGGAGCAGTATTATAGTAGTTATATTCTTGTACATAGGGGGCAGTATTATAGTAGTTATATTCTTGTACATAGGGGCAGTTTTATAGTAGTTATATTCTTGAACATAGGGAGCAGTATTATAGTAGTTATATTCTTGTACATAGGAGCAGTATTATAGTAGTTATATTCTTGTACATAGGGGCAGTATTATAGTAGTTATATTCTTGTACATAGGGGGCAGTATTATAGTAGTTATATTCTTGTACATAGGGGCAGTTTTATAGTAGTTATATTCTTGAACATAGGGAGCAGTATTATAGTAGTTATATTCTTGTACATAGGAGCAGTATTATAGTAGTTATATTCTTGTACATAGGGGCAGTATTATAGTAGTTATATTCTTGTACATAGGGGGCAGTATTATAGTAGTTCTATTTTTGTGCATAGGAGCAGTATTATAGTAGTTATATTCTTGTACATTGGGGCAGTATTATAGTAGTTATATTCTTGTACATAATAGCAGTATTATAGTAGTTATATTCTTGTACATAGGAGCAGTATTATAGTAGTTATATTCCTGTACATAGGGGTAGTATTATAGTAGTTATATTCTTGTACATAGGGGCAGTATTATAGTAGTTCTATTTTTGTACATAGGAGCAGTATTATGGTAGTTATATTCTTGTACATAGGGGGCAGTATTATAGTAGATATATTCTTGTACATAGGGGGCAGTATTATAGTAGTTATATTCTCGTACATAGGGGCAGTATTATTGTAGAATAATATTGGGAATAATATAATTGTCTTTGCATAATATACTTGTAGTTTGCGGTTGATGCATTATTGCAGTTATTTTCTTGTGCAGTATATAGAGGGTAGTATTATAGTAGTAGTAATACTGGCTAAATTAGTCTATTTCCCCAGCTATAATGTCTTCATGTCTGTTATCAGTTCCCTTCCTTTATTCCACATTGGGCTTTGAAGGAGAGGTATAATGTAGTAAGGGTGACAGGGACACTGTCAGTGATTGATGGCTGGTAAATTGTCTTTTAATGCTTCTTGTCTATTTTTTTTTTTTTTTTTTACCACCAGGCAATTGACTTTGAAGGTTTCCAGCTTTTTATGAAGACATTTTTGGAGGTTGACCTTCCTGATGAATTCTGCAAACATCTTTTCATGTCCTTCAGCAACAGGTTCAACAACCCCAGTCCCTCCATGCAGAGTAAATCTGCGCTCCTCTCCGGTGGTAGGTTCTTGTGATTATCATTTTGTGATTATCGTCTTTTGTATCATTATATCTCAGTGAAGATATTACATTACAAATATTTTTTAACCCTAAATGGAATTTTGATTATTGACTTGATGATTGATATTGTTCTTCTGCTTCTTTTGCACTACAGCACACCGTGTGGTGAGGCACGGTATTGCAAGTTAAGAAAAAATGTAAAATAATAAAAATTGGCAGATATCACCTCATTTTTATTAGCATGGTGCAAGTGACATTTACAGTAACATTTGGCTAAATTCACTGGCCATTTTAGTCATTTTTCCCTTTATTTTGATCAAGAAATGTCTCATGTCTCTAAATTATATTAATCAGGGTAACATCATATTTTTTAATATTTATGATACAGTTTGTGTTAGAATTTTTAGTCATTTCGCATTGTTAACCTTAATTTATTTGATTAAATTTGTCCTTTCTTAATTGATTAAATTTGTCCTTTCTTATTTGATTAAATTTCTAATATAATACCTGCCAGAATCACTTATTTAAAGAAAACCTGTTACCAGATCAAGTGTCCACTTTTTTTTATCTTATTTTACGTCCGCTGCTACCCTAAGTATAACATTTGTTTTATATTTCCACCATATGGTTCCAGAGATTACTTTAAATTATAACTTTCGTTGTCTTTCATAAAGAAGTATGACTCACAGGATCCTCGGGGGCGTGTCTTTAGATTTCTCTAACGAGAAATAGTTTGCAGCAATTTCAGGCAGGAATGGATAAATAAAAACTTTAGTTTATTGTATACATTAAAATAATTTTCATTGGCATGAACAAATCTGATGGGTAAAGGAAATTCAACGCATTTCGGAAGATAAACTATTCCTTATTAATGGATAAACAATGTCTCCAAAAGATCACAAATATATAGATAAGAGGAAGTGGTGATGTGCTAATTCAAGCATATGTGAAATGCAATTAACAATTAAGCATCCAATAATTCCAGAGATTACTTTTAATTTTCATTTTCATGGCCTTTAATAAAGAAGTAGTAATCACAGGATCCTCGGGGGCGTGTCTTTAGATTGCGCTAATGAAAAACAGTATCCATTGATTTCAGGCAGGAATGGATAAATAAAAACTTTATTTTATTGTATAAATTAAAATAATCTTTACTGGCATGAACAGATCTGATGGGTAAAGAAACTAAATGCGTTTCGGAAGATAAACTATTCCTTATTCATGGATTAACTATGTCTCCAAAAGATTACATATATATATAGATAAGAGGAAGTGGTGATGTAATCCAAGCATATGTGAAATGCAATTAACAATTAAGCATGCAATAATTTCAGAAATCACTTTTAATTTTCATTTTCATGGTCTTTAATAAAGAAGTAGTACTCACAGGATCCTCGGGGGCGTGTCTTTATATTTCTCTCAATAAGGAATAACGTTTGGAACACCATTCTAAGTCTGAACTGGGTGCAAAAACCTAAAAAAACATCACTATGGGGAGATAAGGTATGCACACCAGTGACTATGTAAGGGGAATACATGAAATAGCAGAAACTGCTGTGTGAATACTGACTTGAAAAATCCAATAGCTATATGCAAGAGTGAAAATGTGAAAAATGGAATCTGCATTACTGCCATGAACATATGAATCAAGAGAAATTTAGCTACTGAATTGATCAATGCAATAGAGCCCCAACACTACGCCAAAGTATTTCAATTTTTTTACATTATGCATTACTTGTAATACCACTTCAGACCATTTGGAGTGCTGTTATAAATTGTGCTGTCACTCTATTCATATTCTTTAGGTTATATTGTTATTTAAAAGGACAATTTTTTGGAAAAATGTATGGAAATAGAGTCTAATATCTGCACTCCTTCCATATGTGTATGTTTAGGAAGCCGTGCGCTTTGCGAGGAAGGAAGCAGCGATGATCAGACTCCATACTTGTTTTGTCAAACACCGATGCCAACCCTCACTGATGTCATGTTCTTATTCCTATGGCAATTATCCTTTCTGTAAACGATGTCCCCCACAGTTATGACTCTCGGTGATAGACAGGTTGTCTCTCTCCGCGCACTGTAAATGTGTAATTACTCATCCGTGTTAGTGAATCGTGAAGGAAGAGACAATAGTCTGCTTAACGCTGTCAGGTGCTAAACAATGAGAGCGCTCGCTGTCTGCGGCTTGTCACACCATATCAACGGCGACGCGCTCTACGAGGAGGGGACCATAGATGGAGCGTTACCGTCGCGGAGATTATTTTATGATAATTCTTCCGGGAATTTATCTGTCGTAGATAATATAATTTATAATCTCCCCATCAATGGCTTGCCATACGTCTCGTCTCCTCGGAGGCTGCTGTAGATCCCTACACATCGCCTAATAACAGTACTTATGTATAATAATCATGGTGTGTGTATTACAACCTCATTGCCGTCAGCAAAGGAGACATGGAAAGCTTCGAGCAACAACCTAGGGACATGCTGCCCGAAGAGGCTTCAGCCTAATGCTAGCGGAGGCTCTAGAGATTCGGGGAGAATCAAATTTGCGTAAAATCTTACAAAGTTTGGGATAAGCCAGAATCCCAATTTTCCAATTTGTGCATCTGGTCATCTGCCATTTTGGTGAATTCTAAAAGGCCAGTAAGCGGTAAAAATATATTTTAGAATTGAGCAAAAGGATTCTTAGGACCCCGGTTTAGCAGCCGTGTTGATAATCTGAGTCCTCTGCCTTACAGGTTCTCCTGGCTCTACTTCTGATTATTAGGTCCCTCACAAAGTCATGAGTTCGTCACTGCTCAACAATATCCCACCGGTCTGAGTCCTCTTCCCTGCAGGCATCCCTGGCTCTTCTTCTGATTAGTAAGTCCCTCACAAAGTCATGAGTTAGTCACTGCTCAACAATGTGGCCACCGGTCAGAGTCCTCTTCCCTGCAGGCATCCCTGGCTCTTCTTCTGATTAGTAAGTTCCTCACAAAGTCATGAGTTAGTCCCTGCTCAACAATATCCCACCGGTCTGAGTCCTCCCCCTGCAGGCATCCCTGGCTCTTCTTCTGATTAGGTTCCTCACAAAGTCATGAGTAAGTCACTACTCAACAATGTGGCCACCGGTCAGAGTCCTCTTCCCTGCAGGCATTGCTGGCTCTTCTTCTGATTAGTAAGTTCCTCACAAAGTCATGAGTTAGTCCCTGCTCAACAATATCCCACTGGTCTGAGTCCTCCCCCTGCAGGCATCCCTGGCTCTTCTTCTGATTAGGTTCCTCACAAAGTCATGAGTAAGTCACTACTCAACAATGTGGCCACCGGTCAGAGTCCTCTTCCATGCAGGCATCCCTGGCTCTTCTTCTGATTAGGTCCCTCACAAAGTCATGAGTTAGTCACTGCTCAACAATGTGGCCACCGGTCAGAGTCCTCTTCCCTGCAGGCATCCCTGGCTCTTCTTCTGATTAGTAAGTTCCTCACAAAGTCATGAGTTAGTCCCTGCTCAACAATATCCCACCGGTCTGAGTCCTCCCCCTGCAGGCATCCCTGGCTCTTCTTCTGATTAGGTTCCTCACAAAGTCATGAGTAAGTCACTACTCAACAATGTGGCCACCGGTCAGAGTCCTCTTCCATGCAGGCATCCCTGGCTCTTCTTCTGATTAGGTCCCTCACAAAGTCATGAGTTAGTCACTGCTCAACAATGTGGCCACCGGTCAGAGTCCTCTTCCCTGCAGGCATCCCTGGCTCTTCTTCTGATTAGTAAGTTCCTCACAAAGTCATGAGTTAGTCCCTGCTCAACAATATCCCACCGGTCTGAGTCCTCCCCCTGCAGGCATCCCTGGCTCTTCTTCTGATTAGGTTCCTCACAAAGTCATGAGTAAGTCACTACTCAACAATGTGGCCACCTGTCAGAGTCCTCTTCCATGCAGGCATCCCTGGCTCTTCTTCTGATTAGGTCCCTCACAAAGTCATGAGTTAGTCACTGCTCAACAATGTGGCCACCGGTCAGAGTCCTCTTCCCTGCAGGCATTCCTGGCTCTTCTTCTGATTATTAGGTCCCTCAAAAAGTCATGAGTTAGTCACTGCTCAACAATGAAGCTGCCCTGAGCAGTGTTCACGATGAGATATCAGTGGGGTCCATGACCTGGTACTCTTCTTTTTGATGGAAAGATGGGACTGTGTTCACTTTTCTAAAACCAAGTGTCCATGATGAGATATCGGTAAGGTCCATGATCAGGTACTCTTCTGTTTGATCGAAAGAAATGCTGTGATTATTTTTCTAACAAGTGTCCATGATGAGATATTGGTGGGGTCCATGACCTGGTACTTTTCTGTTTGATGGAAAGAAGGGGCAGGTCATTTTTCTAACACCAAGTGTCCATGATGAGATATCGATGGGATCCATGACCTGGTACTCTTCTATTTGATGGATCGAAGGGGTTGTGGTCATTTTTCTAACACCAAGTGTTCATGATGAGACATTGGTGGGGTCCATGACCTAGTACTTTTCTGTTTGATGTAAGGAAAGGGCTGTGGTGATTTTTCTAAAACCAAGTATCCATGATGAAATATTGGTAGGGTCCATGATCCGATACTCTTCTGTTTGATGGAAAGAAATGCCATGGTAATTTTTCTAACACCAAGTGTCTATGATGAGATATTGGTGGGGTCCATGACCTGTTTTTTTTTTTTTTGTTCAATGGAAAGAAGGGGCTGTGGTCATTTTTCAAGCACCAAGTGTCCATGATAAGGTATCGGTGGGGTCCATTACCTGGTACTCTTTTGTATGATGGAAGTAAGGGTCTGGGGTTAGTTTTGTAACACCGCAGCCGTTCAACTGGAAGATTTTTGAAACCCAAAAAGTTGTTTGGTCTTTTATTGAAGTAAATTGGATGAGCAAGTAAAATTTTGTGAGTGGAATATATGAGGATGTCTTACAGTTCACCCTGCTTTCATCTGACATTGGTAAAACGAGTCCATGTGGTCCTGTAACCAAAATTGATCATGAAATTATATTGGGGTCTAACAATTGGAGACCCCGTGTTACAGAATTACCCACAAGTCCTTGCGGTGGTTGTTTTTTTATGCACTGAATGATTCCTACAATATCGGAGCCGTGCGTCCTAGTGACATTGTTCTTCACCTTGTAGGTCTTCGCATGAATTACAGAAGTAACAGTTCATCACGATCTTCATCCCCGGTGTCCCTACGACCTCCTGATGTCATCCAGCTGAAAGATATTGTGTGTTATTTATCACTTCTGGAAAGAGGAAGACCCGAGGATAAGCTGGAATGTGAGTATCACTGCCATCGGCACTGCAGCGTATAGCAAATATACTATATACTGTAGCATTGCTTTGCTGCATGGAGGTCCTGGGTTCGAATCCCACTAAGGACAACAACTGCAAGGAATTTTTATGTTCTCTCTGTGTTTGCTCCGCGTTCTATAGTTTCCTCCAACATTCCAAAGACATATTAATAGGGAATGTAGATTCTGAGACCCAATGGGGCAACCCCAGCAGCCAGCCAGTGGCCACTGATGAGCTGCAGCTCTCATCTGTGAGAGTGGACTGTCAGACATGGATGGAATAGTGTTGGCCGAAGGCGATCAATGGCCGCTGATTGTCACATGATATTGCACCGCTCCAGTGCCAGCAGCCGGGCTGCTGCTCAGATCCGGATCCGCGGTGGCACGAGGGATCTCCGGACCCGGGAGGGACCGCGCGGACACCCGAAATAAGAGGGGGGTATTTACAAGGGGTTTTGTCGTTAGAGTTCGTGACGCCACCCATGGTGTGTGGTAAGGTGTAATACCACCGCTGCTGTGGAGAGCGCTCGGTGGCGATGGTGTGGCAGCTAGGTGTTTAACCCCTCTGTGGGTAGGGGAACAGTGTCTTGGTGGTGGTGAGAGGGGAGCTCCGTTGGGGAGGAAAGAGTCACTACGTACTCACTCGGTCCAATAACGCTGACACCGACAACTTGTAAACCGGAATTCTTAGCACCGCTGTAGCAGGGACGGAGTACACTGGGATCCCGTTCCCGATGGTGTTGCTTGTTAGCCTGTGACCTTTTCCTTGGCACTTTCTTTACTCGTTGGCCCCTGTAGTGTAAAACTAGTCGGGTCCCGCTCACCCGTATGGCTAACGGAGTGAGCTTGCTCTCAGGGTTCACGCTTGAGATTTTCTTGACTATGTATTGGGAAAGTCCTATCCTCCTCGTTGCGCTAGTACCCCGATTTTGGAGCAGGTGGAGAATGAAGCATGAAGTCTTTGCCCTCGTCGGGCAAAATTACTAGGACGCTTGAAGCTACTTCCCGGCTTAGGCTCCACGTACCCCGCCGTGCCCTGGCCCCTGCCCGGAGATGGCTCAAGGCCGCCGGCTGCCCTGCTCGGCAGTTCCGTGCCCCTTGACACGATCCCCTGCGACCTGGGTTCCAGCTCCTACCGGGCCCAGACCAACGTCTGCCACCTAGTAACTGAGGAGCCCAGCTCCTGACCTCCTCCAACTACTTGTGACCTCTCCTCACGAGAGTCACCACTTGACTGACTACTCCTGACCCTCCCTAACCACCCCCCCAAGTAGGCGGCCCTATTCCCTTCAGGCCCCCCAATGGTGTGTCTGGTGGGTGTGGGTCAGAATGTTTCTAGGAGTTTGATTGGCTTGTTCTTAGCAACACCAAAGGCCAGGGACCCGTAACCAAGGAGGAGATGGACATCATGCAGAAGGGCAGATTACACAATGTTCTGTGACGACCTGATAGGCCAGGGCATCACAATATAACAATGTCACTGGAGACACGGCACCACCATCGGAGGAATGGCATCAATCCGGGAGGGTAGGTATTACGCTTATTTTATTGGTGGAGCTTTTACAAATGGCTGTTCAGTAGTTTAAAACACACTGTGAGTGTTGTTGCTGCTCACTTACTTCCGCATTAGGAGGTCAGCAGGACTGGTGACGGGACGTCTGCTAACAGTTGTCAATCAGAAGGTGTCATGCACCTGTCGTATTTTCACAGTAGGACAGGTGCTCTATACTAGACGATCGCACACACTATGTCACAGGTATCAGTAGACGCGATGCCACCGGTTCTGCTCACCTCCCGATGTGGAAGCAAGAGAGGACAAATTCTAAAGGCTCTTCTGCCGGACATCAGAGGACACCTTCAGGGTGGACACCTTCAGAGGTTCATGCCTTGACAACTCAGAACTATTTCAGCAGCATGTGTAGAATTTACGTAATATTCGGCAGGGATTATTAGCCTGTTGGACTCTATTGAGGTATTTGTGGAGCTCGGTGCAGGTAATTTATGTCGCCAGCATGTTGGTTGGAGAATCATGTGATCGCAGTCGTGGTGTCGCCGTCGGCTCATTCTTATTCCCTGCAGCGTCTTGTAAGGATTTATTTACCATCTTGAATATTACTTACAGCTTCTGATCATTCTTTGGTAAACAGCGTCCTCTGCTGGACGAAGTCATCAATATCAGGCCAAGTCTTCAATTCTAGGCCACATTCCCGTCATCCGTATTCTGTACACGGCGGCGCATGATAAATGGTTTCAGTAAATTTACTGACGTTATTTAGTCTAGAATGCAGTGAGTCACTTCTATTTCAGAAAATCATTGCGGGAAAAGCCGATGCGTCACACTAATGGTCCGAACTATTAATGGGAAATGTTGTCCGGCTGTTCATACATAAGAACTAGAATTATTTTCTATATTTTTAAAAAATGTTTGCATTGTTTCAAAGTTACAAGAACCAATAAAATGATGGAGTCCGAGGTCCGAGATTCTGGAAGTTTTGAATTAACGTCCAATAATCCGGCTCACCCTTTGACTTTCAATAACAGATGGCTTTGATGCAAAAAGTCAGCCATTTTTGTAAAAGAGGCAAATTTAGGGTGTTGTAGAGTGTAAGAAGCCCAATGTGAATTAGACAAGCCCAAGCCAGGACTAGAGATGAGCGAACCTTCTAAAATTTACATCCAGCAGATTCTCTTTATTAATCTGTCAATTCCATTCAGTCTGGTTATTAATGGCCCAAATCAAAAGGGCCCCTTGAAAAGACGTTTAGCACTTTCTCAAGTCTTTCCAGACCCAAAAGTCTACTAACCGGAGGAAAGAAGATGAAATACATTGTATTCGGTGCTCGTAGGCCCTGACGTGCTCTTAAGTTGCCTCCACCACAGCTCCACCATCCTCCATGCCGGTCACTTCTTCTAGTTCTCTGATACTCCGTTCAGAGGCAAGTGATTACCCTCACCTGTTCAACTTAGGAAGGCTATTGACCTCAATGATGAGGTTTCCTCATGAGTAGTGATGGGCGGACTCGCAAATAACTGGCATCGGCGGATCTCACCAGATTCAAAAAGAAATATGGTTCCAGCCCAGAATTGATCCCGGATATCTTGCCAAACACCGGTCCCCATATAAGGTTATGGGAACCAGAATCCGGCAACTAAAAATGGTGGTAGCAGGAATAGGGGAACTGAAGCAACTACTAATGTAGGGCTTAGTGGCAGCTGTAAGTTGAGATTAACCCCTTATTACCCCGATTGCCACCACACAGGGCAATCGGGAAGAGCTAGGTAAAGTGCCAGGATTGTCACATCTAATGGATGCAACAATCCTGGGCAGCTGCAGGCTGCTATTTTTAGGAAAGGGGCAGCCCAATAAGCATTGCTCTCCTTATACTGAGAATACCAGTCCCCAGTTGTCGGGCTTTATTATAGCTATGTATCAAAATTGAATCAAACACCGTTTTTTAAAAAATTATTTATTTAAATTAAAAAAAAAAAAAAATCTGCATGTGGTTCCTTTTATTTTGATACACAGCCACAATAATCACATGGCTGAGGGCTGCAGCCTGTGCCCATGGGCCTTATCTGTGCTGGGTATCATAATATGGGGGGACCCTACAACTATTTATTTATTTTTTTCACCACGATAGTGATCCACATACAGGTTCTGTGATTGGTTGCAGTCAGATGCTATCACACAGTTTGGGGGCGTGTCTGACTGCAACCAGTCACAGACGACAGGACTGCCGGTGGGCGGGGAAAGCAGGGAATATGCATGATTGATAATGAGCAGCCCCAGAAGATAAATGAGCGGCCCTGGAAGAAAAATGAGCTGCCTGGAAGCAGTTACAGCCATGCCGGAGATTCGGTATGTATGAAGCGTTACTTTATTCTTATTTTCTTTATTTCTCGAGTAGGCCGGTCCTGGATTATTACACAGAGTTCCCTGAAAATTCCGGACCCGGGTCCGGCACTTGGGTACGTTTGAAACTTTTACAGTCTGGGTCCATCCATCACTACTCATGAGTCTAATCACTGGCCTCTGAAGGGAGCGGCAAAGCATCGGTAGAACTGGAACTGGGGAGAGTGAGCCGCCATTGACGTTGATGGACAGGTCAGATGGAGTGGTAGAGTGAAATGGGGGAACGATGGTGAATTCTGATTTGTCCATCTTCAGTTTTAGAAATCGATTAGAAAAAAAAGGATGAAATAGCAGAGACATTATGGGATTTTGATGTGACTGTCTAGAATCCCAAGGTCATAAAACCTTTATAATGGTTGATTCAGTCAAAATTTGGGCCACATATCGCTTTAAAATAATGAAATAATCATCATTCACTTGCTGTAGCCCCTGCTGCTCCATTGCTGCCCATACGTTGCTCCCTTGATGGTTGTCCCCCATGACATGTGACTGCTGTAGCCAATTACTGTCCTCAGTGGTCCAAAAAGACTTCTAAGATTGATAAGTTGGAGTAGTCACATGCTGCAGATGGGATGAAATGACTGCAAATAAAGCTGTTAACAAAAACACCATTAAAACGTAAGAATTGCCATATTGTCCCTGTTTGTGTCTCCGCCCATGAGGAGCTGAATTACAATGAACTTTTCTTCATTAACTAGTTAGACTATCATTGGACAACCTCATCTTAAAAGCTAAAGTGTATTAAATAAAATAAAAAAAACCACATATGGTACCTCTGGAACCGCACCGGTGAAATTTTCTGATATTTTTTTCCTTTTCTCTACATTGTAGTCATGTTCCGGCTGTACGACACAGATGGCAACGGCTACCTGGACAGTGCGGTGAGTGTCAGAGCTACACAGAGTACCGTGTAGGTAAAGAATCACCTAACATTACTTCATTGCCATGTTCAAAAACCTATTCTGAGCACTCTAGGTCTTCCTGAAAAGCAGGAGCCCCTAACCGGTGGGTCGTGAGTCTCGCGCGGTTGCGACTGTTTGCTCAGGCAAATTCGCAACTGTCAACTCTATTGACACAAACAGAATGAGGGTCTTCCGGGGCATTAATAATTGTTAACCAGCCACTCTTGGGGCTTCATTACTTTTTGGACAGCACTCAAGTATTTTTGACTTTTAGAAAAGCATTAATGCTTGTTAAGCAGGGACTCAGACCATTACTACTTTCTATGGGACCACTCCAGGCATTATCACTTTATAAGGAGGCACTGGTGGCATTTTTACTTTGTAAGTGGGGGCTCCAGTAAATTATAATCTTCAAAGACCACCCAGCGGCTTCTACTATTTCTTCACATAGAGTCACCTGACAAGACAACATTTTTCATCTCTGATGGTCTACCAGGGTACAGCAGCATTGGTGGTAATCTCTTCGTCAATTTAGGGCAGAGATGTAGTTAAGCGTTCCTTCACCAAGAGCAATGATTCAGTGTGCTGCCTCCCTGAAAAAGTAACAAAATACACAGTAATGTCCGAAAGCTGTAAACATTTTTGGAAAAAAAGCTGCAAAGTAAGAATGCGTTAAAGAAAAGTGTTAATTGCCCTCATTACCTGTATTAGTTGCCCCTGTATAAAAGACACCTGTCCACACACTCAATCACACTCCAACCTCTCCACAATGGCCAAGACCAAAGAACTGTCTATGGACACCAGGGACAACATTGTAGACCTGCACAAGGCTGGGATGAGCTACAGGACAATAGGCAAGCAGCTTGGTGTGAAGGCAACAACTGTTGGTGCAATTATTAAAAAATGGAAGAAACTCTAGATGACTGTCAATTTTATTCGTTCTGGGGCTCCATGCAAGATCTCGCCTCGTGGGGTAGAGAGGATTCTAAGAAAGGTCAGGAATCAGCTCCTAACTACACGGGAGGACCTGGTCAACTACCTGAAGAGAGCTGGGACCACAGTCTCAAAGATTACCATTAGTAACACACTACTCCATCATGGATTAAAATCCTACAGGGCACACAAGGTCCCCCTGCTCACTCCAGCACATGTTCAGGCCTTTTTTGAAATTTGTCAATGACCATCTGGATGATCCAGAGGAGGCATGGGAGAAGGTCATGTAGTCAGATGAGACCAAAATAGAACTTTTTGCTATCATCTCCACTCACCATGTTTGGAGGAAAAAGGATAAGTGCAACCCAAAGAACACCATCCCAACAGTGAAGCATGGGGGAGACAACATCATATTTTCGGGGGTGCTTTTCTGCAAAGAGGACGGGACGACTGCACCATATTGAAGGGAGGATGGATGGGGTCATGTATCGCAAGATTTTGGCCAACATAACACCACAAGTGACGAGAAGAAGTGATGAAGGTCAACGGGCAGTCACCAAATATTGATAAGATTAGGATTTCTGTTTTTTTGTTAATTAATAAAAATAAACTATAAACACTTCTATTTTTTAAAGCAATTTTACTTTGTAGCATGTTTTTCACACTTGCCTAATACTGTTGCACAGTACTGTATATACAGACACTATATATATATATATATATATATATATATATATATATATACACACACACACATATATATATATACATATATATATATATATATATATATATATATATATATATATATATATATATATATATATATATATATATACTGTAGCTCTTGAGCTGTGTAGACACATCCTGAACGTAGCAGAGCCGAGGTACACATTCTTGACCTCCACTCCATTCATTGACTATGGGACTGGGGTAGAAAGCCAGGTACAAGTGTTTTCTCCAGCAGCCCTATAGATAGTGAATGGAGAAAAGTCAAGCATGTACACTTCTGCTATATTCAGGATGGGGATGCAGAGCCCTGTTTCCAGAGATCCAGAGATCCAGAGCGCTGATCTGATGGGTCCCAGCGGTTGCACCCCCAGCATTCAGCATGCTAGCTTCCACTAATCACAGGCACTTGTTTTTAATTTTTAAGGGAAAATAACCTCTTGAGTGTCTGCAATTGCCTTTATTTTTGTATGGTGTTTTACTGCCACCTGCTGGTCAATCCGTGTATTATCTTGCAAACGGCTCATTCTTTATATTGTATCTCCTGATCACCTTTCTCCAATCATGTGCTACTTTTTTCTTCACCACCGCTTTTGCTGTTTTTGATTGCTCAAAATTTTTGCCCAATTTTGTTTTAATTTATTTTATGAATTTATTATTATTATTATTATTATTTATTTTATTTTTTTTAAAGTGTATTATTTAACTCATATTCAGTGTAAGCCCCGATCAGTGTTTCCGGCACGTGTGTCATCCGTTTTTACACGTACTGGAGACATGTACAGACAGACGTTTAGCCATTAAACTCTATGGTGCTGCTTACATGTCCGTGTTTTTACATGGATGACAAGGGTCAGTAGAAATCTATGGGCCTGTGAAAAACACATACAACACACAGGCGGCGTCCCTGTGACATGGACGAGATTAAATGCATTAAAAATATAATTTTTATGTTAAAGATGTGCAATGATGATCATTAGATAGATAGCGGGATAGATAGATAACAGCAAAAGTGAGTACACCTTTAAGTGAAAATGATCAAATTGTGCCCTAAATGTGGATATTTTGCATGGCCACCATTATTTTCCAGCACTGCCTTATCTCTCTTGGGCATGGAGGTCACTAGAGCTTCACAGGAGCCGCTGGATCCTCTTCCATCTTCCATGACGACATCCCGGAGCTGGTGGATGTTACAGACCTTGTGCTCATCCATCTTCCATTTGAGGAGACCCCACAGATGCTCCATCGGGTTTAGGTCTGGAGATGCTTGGCCAGTTCAGCACCTTTACCCTCAGTTTGTGTAGTGAGGCAGTGGTGGTATTGGAGGTGTTTGGGGTCATTATATTGGAATATGAAGGGAGGGGTTCATGCTCTGCTTCAGGATGTCACAGGACATGTTGGCATTCATGGTTCCCTCAATGAACTGTAGCTCCCCTCAGCTGACAGCACTCATGAAGCCGCAACCACGACACTCCACCATGTCTGACTGTAGGCAAGACACACTTGACTTTGTCCTCCTCACCTGCTTACCACCACCTGAACTAAATAAGTTGATTTTGGTTTCTTCAGCGCACATGACGGTTCCAGTAATCCTTGTTCTTAAGCTGGCTTTACACGCTACGACATCGCCGATGCGAAGTCGTTGGGGTCACGGAATTTGTGACGCACATCCGGCCGCACTAGCGATGCCGTTGTGTGTGACACCTATGAGCAATTTTTGCATCGTCGCAAAAATGTGCAAAATCGCTCATCGGTGACATGGGGGTCCATTCTCGAATATCGTTGGAGCTGCAGGTACGAAGTAGTTCGTCGCTCCTGCGGCAGCACACATCGCTATGTGTGACACCGCAGGAACGAGGAACACCTCCTTACCTGCCGCCGGCCCCAATGCGGAAGGAAGGAGGTGGGCGGGATGTTACGTCCCGCTCATCTCCGCCCCTCCGCTTCTATTGGGCGGCCGCTCAGTGACGTCGCTGTGATGCCGCACGGACCACCCCCTTAGAAAGGAGGCGGTTCGCCTGTCTCAGCGACGTCGCAGGGAAGGTAAGTATGTGTGACGGGTCCGGCCGATGCTGTGCGACACGGGCAGCGATTTGCCCGTGTTGCACAACCGATGGGGGCAGGAACGCACGCTAGCGATATCGGTACCGATATCGCAGCGTGTAAAGTGGCCTTTAGTCTGCTTGTCTTTAGCAAACTGCAGGGTTTCTTGTGCATCATCTTTAGAAGAGGCTTCCTTCTGAAGAGCAATGTGATGCAGTGTGTGGCATATGGTCTGAGCACTGACAGGCAAACCCCCCCACCCCTGTAAACTCTGCAGTGTGTGGCATATGGTCTGAACACTGACAGGAGGACCCCCCACCGCTGTAACCTCTGCAGTGTGCGGCATATGGTCTGAGCACTGACAGGAGGACCCCCCACCGCTGTAACCTCTGCAGTGTGCGGCATATGGTCTGAGCACTGACAGGCGGCCCCCAACCCCTGTAACCTCTACAGTGTGCGACTTCTGGTCTAAGCACCGACAGGTGGAACCCCCCACCCCTGTAACCTCTGCAGCGTACAGCGTATGGTCTGAGCACTGACAGGCGGACCCCCACCCCTGTAACCTCTACAGTGTGCGACTTCTGGTCTAAGCACCGACAGGTGGACCTCCCACCCCTGTAACCTCTGCAGTGTGCGATGTATGGTCTGAACACTGACAGGCGGACCCCCCACCCCTGTAACCTCTGCAGTGTGTGACGTATGGTCTCAACACTGACAGGCGGACCCCCCACCCCTGTAACCTCTGCAGTGTGCGACGTATGGTCTGAGCACTGACAGGCGGACCCCCCACCCCTGTAACCTCTGCAGTGTGCGACGTATGGTCTGAGCACTGACAGGCGGACCCCCCACCCCTGTAACCTCTGCAGTGTGTGACGTATGGTCTGAACACTGACAGGCGGACCTCCCACCCCTGTAACCTCTGCAGTGTGTGACGTATGGTCTGAACACTGACAGGCGGACCCCCCACCCCTGTAACCTCTGCAGTGTGCGACGTATGGTCTGAGCACTGACAGGCGGACCCCCCACCCCTGTAACCTCTGCAGCAATGCTGGCAGCACTCATACATCTATAATGAAAAGACGACCTCTAGATATGGAGCTCGTGCACTCAGCTTCTGTGGTTGCCCATCGTGAGGCCTGTTCTGAGTGGATCCTGTCTTGTTATACCGCTGTATGGTCTTGGCCACCGTGCTGCAGCTCAGTGTCAGGGTGGTGACAATCTCTTTATAGCCTCGGCCATCTTTATGTAGATCTTTTTTTCAGATCCTCAGAGAATTCTTTGCCATGAGGAGCCATGCTGAACCTCCAGTGACCACTATGAGAGAGTGTGTGAGGGATAACACCAAATGTAACACACCTGCCTCCATTCACACCAGAGACCTTGTAACACTGAGTGAGTCACATGACACCGGGGAGGGAAAATGGCTAATTGGGCACAATTTGGACAGTTTCACTTAGGGGTGTACTCACTTTTGTTACCAGCAGTTTAGACATTAATGGCTGTGTGTTGAGTTATTTAGAGGGCACAAAAGTTACTCTGTTATAGAAGCTGCACACTGACACTACATTGTATCACAGGGTCAGATCTTCAGTGCTGTTGTGACGCCTTGGACTAGCCAGGTAGTCACAGATAGCCCTATGCACTACACCCATCCCTAAATAAGGTGTCAGCAGCCAACCTAATAAACCCTGGTTACCTCCCTCTGTCTGGGTTTGATGTCCACACCATGAGGGCGGAGCCTGGCGGTTGGCCACTCCCCCCCGGAGTTCACATGCCCGGAGGCAAGTTCAAGAGCAGATTAGTTGTGACAGTGGAGAGGAGTAGTTGAGAGTGAAGTAGTGTGAAGGAGCAAATCTGTCTGTGCCCTGGGTAGGAGCCCGGGCACTTTGACCAGGAGGCAGACGGTGTTGGTCGTCTGCAGGAGCCGGGAAGACAGTCCTGGTGGAACCGTAGGTAGCCGGGACAGGGTAGTGGCCTGCCGGTACCGAACCGGGGAACCAGCTGGAAACCGGAGCACAGTGGGGGTACTCAGACCCTGAAACGCGGTCCCGAATCTACCGGACCCCGTTAATTAACTGATTGAGGTCTGGACTCTAGGTCCTTTTCCACCCAAAGTCCCGAAAGAAGGCAACAGCCCACCGATTCCGGATAACGGCCACCGCCAAGGGCCAAAGATCCACCGGGTCAGCGCCTGCGGGCAACGGGCTCTCCCGACGTACACGCCGGGGAGCGGGACTCCCGTCGCTGAAGCGCGGTTGTCCAAAATCTACAAAAAGGTGCAGGAGAAGACGGACACCACCAACCGTTTAGGGACCGAAGCGACCGGCTGCGGGCACCGACTATCCAATGTTTGGTTTACCACAGACTCCCGTGTGTTTGTCCGAGTGAGTACTACTGGGCCCGCGGACCGCGCACCGACACTGCACCACACCAACCGGGTCCCGGGGCCACCATCCCTTGCCTACGGAGGGGTTAACATCTCAAGCTGCCACCAACATCACCCCCGGGGTGCCCAGTAACCGGCAGCGGTGGTGCCTACATTCACCACAACCCATGGGTGGCATCACGAACTCTAAATATAATCCAAACACCCCACTCGACACACCAGCCCCCTTTACAGAGCGACGTCACCCCCGGTCCGGAGGCGCTCGGGCCACTGACACACGAGCCCGGATCCGAGCGGCTCGGCTGCGGCCGAGCGCGGGGCGGTACACATCGACCTCTTCTGGCATCACGAACAGGATCGAGCCAGTCCACTTACCTGTGGAAGCTGCTCAGATCCGGGCTCGTGTGTCGGTGGCTCGAGCGCCTCCGAACCGGGGGTCACGTCGCTCTGTAAAGGGGGCTGGCTTGTTGAGTGGGGTGTTTGGATTATATTTAGAGTTCGTGACGCCACCTACGGGTTGTGGTGAATGTAGGCACCACCGCTGCCGGTTACTGGGCACCCCGGAGAAGATGTTGGGGGCAGCTTGAGATGTTAACCCCTCCATGGGCAGGGGATGGTGGCCCCGGGACCCGGTTGGTGTGGTGCAGTGTCGGTGCGTGGCCCGCGGGGCCCAGTAGTACTCACTCGGACAAACACACGGGAGTCTCTGGTAAACCAAACGGTGGATAGTCGGTGCCCGCAACCAGTCGCTTCGGTCCCTAAACGGTTGGCGGTGTCCGTCTTCTCCTGCACCTTTTTGTAGATTTTGGACAACCGCGCTTCAGCGACGGGAGTCCTGCTCCCCGGCGTGTACGTCGGGAGAGCCCGTTACCCGCAGGCGCTGGCCCGGTCGATCTTTGGCCCTTGGCTGTGGCCGTTATCCGGAATCAGTGGGCTGTTGTCTTCTTTCGGGACTTTGGGTGGGAAAGGACCTAGAGTTCAGACCTCAATCAGTTAATTAACAGGGTCCGGTAGATTCGGGACCGCGTTTCAGGGTCTGAGTACCCCCATTGTGCTCCGGTTTCCAGCTGGTTCAACGGTTCAGTACCTGCGGGCCACTACCCTGTCCCGGCTACCTACGGTTCGACAAGGACTGTCTTCCCAGCTCCTGCAGACGGAAAAACACCGTCTGCCTCCTGGTCAAAGTGCCCGGGCTCCTACCCAGGGCACAGACAGATTTGCTCCTCCACACTACTTCACTCTCAACTACTCCTCTCCACTGTCACAACTAATCTGCTCTTGAACTTCCTGCCTCTGAGCATGTGAACTCCTGGGGGGCCGTGGTCAACCGCCAGGCTCTGCCCCCATGGTGTGGACATCAAACCCAGACAGAGGGAGGTAACCAGGGTTTATTAAGTTGGCTGCTGATACCTTATTTAGGGATGGGTGTAGTGCATGGGGATATCTGTGACTACCTGGTTAGTCCAGGGCGTCACACTCCTCCTTGGTTGAATGCAGACCGTCCGCAGGCTGCCCGACCACCACCAGTTTATTTTTGCTTTAACTGAAAGATAAGAAAAGAGAACATACAATACAATTATACTAACATTATTTACATAAGCATGTTTTTGGAATCTTCCCTTACGGGAGGCAGGTTTCTTAATAAAATGTTCATAACGTTTAACGGGAACGGGACCGGGTCCTTCTGTTTGCCCACCCAAGCAAACCTAGCCTTGATGCTGCCTCTAAAAACACAGGTCAGCACCCCTTTTCCCCAGTCCAGGAATCAGGCCCAAGTCCAGGTATTGCCCACAACGGGTCGGGTACAAAGTTCCATACCTGGCAGTCTCTCAGAGGCCCCACGTCCAGGGGACCCCTGACCCGGAGGATTGTCACCGGTTTCCATGGTGACAGGGCCCCGGCCTTCTCTGCCACAGGCCCTTCCTCCAACCAGCCTCTCTGGAGACTGTAGGACAGAAGGTGGTCCAAAGGGGCTATTTACACACTTAACTCCGGCACAGCTTCCTCCTGCAGCTTTCCCACAGTCCACCACCGGATAGCACGAGCCCCCAATGCCACCCTCACTCACGGGTAGAGTTGAGCGCGGTTCGCGGTTCGTGGTTCTCCAGTTCGCGGCTCGAGTGATTTTGGGGCCTGTTCTAGATAGAACTAGAACTCGAGCTTTTTGCTAAAGCTCGATAGTTCTAGATACGTTCGAGAACGGTTCTAGCAGCAAAAAGACCAGCTAATTAGTAGCTGGCTTTCTGCTGTAATAGTGTAAGTCACTCTGTGACTCACACTATTATGACATTTCAGTGTATAGTGTGCGGGAACAGCGCATTCAGATCACTGCTGTATGGATAATGGCGATCGCCATTTTTTTTTTTTTCTTTGTCTTCCTTCCCTAAGCGCGCGCGTGTAGTGGGGCGGGCCAGCATGTCAGCCAATCGCAGACACACACACTGCTAAGTGGACTTTTAGCCAGAGAAGCAATGGCATGTGTGATAGGATGTCCATGTCACATGTCCCTGCATTATAAAACCCTACATTTTCCTCCAGCACGCCATTATCTGCCTTCTGCGTCCTTGGTGTCAGACATCACTGGCGCAGCGCCTATCTCCGATACTGCTGTGTACGCTCTATACACAGCGCTGGACAGCATAGGGATAGCACTTTCTATCAGTCCTTTTAAGGGCTAATACCGGCAGGGTCAGAGCCATAGGTGACAGGTCCTAAAAACAGAGTTTACCAGCTACACAAGATGACAGCGTCTGTGTAGCTAAGGTCAGGGATTTCCTCGCTGCATTTCCCCATTAGGAGGGAATAGAAAGGCAGGCTTCCTTTCCTCTACCCAGAGACCCACAACCCTGCCACTGTACCCTCCTGTCCTCTGCACACTCCAACTCATTGTTACTAAGCCATTATACTAGCAAACACTGAGTGAACTTAGTGGCATCCTAAACGTGGCTATTGGACTTCTGTATAGTCCCACTAGTGCAAAGACATTTGCAGCACCTCTGCCTGCATTGCACACTCAAACTCATTGTTACTAAGCCATTATACTAGCAAACACTGCTGCCAGTTTAAGGGCCGTAGTTGCATTGTCAGGAATAATTATTGTTGTTTATTCTCCTGTTAATAAAGCTAGACCACCGCTGCAATCTACACCACCTCTCAATTTTTACTACCACATTTTCAGTGCACAATCTTGTCGCAATCAACATGAGTGGCAAAATGACAGATGCTGGTGGAAAGGGGAAGAGGCGTGTTGGAAAAGGAAAAAAAGGGTTTGTCCGTGGGGAAGGTGGCAAAGCTCCATTAACAGCTGCTGAAGATAGACCATCTTCCAGCAAAAGTAAGATGTCTACTACTTACTGTGGACAATCCGATGTGCTCCCTTTTTTACGGACACGGACAACTGGAACAAAGGTAGATGATGGCCAAAAAAGGAAAATGCTTGAATGGATCTCAAGTGGTCCAACAAGTGCCCTCTCCGCCACCTCAACTACTGCATCCAAAAAATACCAGTCCTCTGAGTTGTCATCCCAATCAAACTTGCTTTCTCCCAGCTCTGAAGTCTCCATCTGCCCTGCACAGTATGGTGGAACTGAGATGGCTGAGTCTGCAGAGCTGTTCAGTCACACTATAGCCTGGGAATCAGAGGTCTGCTCCCAAGCTACACTGAGTACAGACCAGGAAATGGTCTACAGTGATGCCCAGAACCTTTGTCACTCTGATTCAGGCCGTGAGGACCAAGTTTCTGAGCATAATGTTGACCCTTTTTCACAAACTGTAACACCTGTTGTTATAGACAATGAGGAACATACTGATGACGATGAGACGCAGATACCAGATTGGGATGACAACTTAAATATTCGGTCAGGGCAAGAACAGGCTCGGTCTGAGGGTGAGGGGAGTGCAAATGTGACGCCCTGGGCAAGCCAGGGGTCACAGGTCATCACACCACCACACCCTACATCCCAGTTAGGAACACCAAAGCTACTGAAATCCTTGTTGCCTTCCTCCAGGGGATGATGTTCACACCAGGGGGTGGGCCAGGCGGTTGGCTCCACCCACCGAGGAGTACACAGCCCTGGAGGCGGGAGAAACCAGGCAGTTTAGCCCAGGCAGGGCTTGAGTAAGGAAGTGGTAAAGGAGCTAAGTGAAAGTGAAGTGGTAGTGGAGCAAGGAAGAGAAGGAACAAAAGTGTACGTAGAAAGGCCTGAAGTGAGTCCAGCTAAGTGCAGGACAGGTCAGCAAGGTCAGCAACAGCGGTGATCGTCTGGAGGGGGACTGCTCGGAGGTTGCTGGAAGGACCGCGGCCGAGTAGTGGCCCGGCGGTCTGGAGCAGTATACGAAGGACAGTCAGCACCAGGGCAGGGGCCTCTCGGACCCCGGCAAGGCTAGGAGACGCCATAATTTGCCAAATCCGTCAGTGAAGGGGACGTCGATCCCCCAACAACTAAGTCCCGATTGAAGACAACCGTCCAACCATTAGTGAGGAACACCGCCACCGCCAGGGCACCAGCTCCTCAGGGCCAGCGTCTGCAGGCAAAGTAGGGCTCCTCCGGCCCATATCCCAGCCGGGGAGCGGGTTACCGGTGGGAACCCATCGCTACCAACTTAGAAACATCAGGTGCAGGTCAGAGGGACATCACCGTTACCTGCTGGGAGAGCAAGTGCAGCCGTCCGTGGGAACCGTCTTTCCAGCCGTGTGGTTTACCGTAAAACTGTGTCAACGTCTCAGGCTGAGTGAGTACCAGAGTGCCGCAAGGCACAGCGCTGCCCCCGCGTCCCTGCGCCCACCAGGCCCTGCACCCTTCCACACCATCACCGGGCCCCGGGATCACCAACCCCTACCCACGGAGGGGCAACACAACACCTGGCTGCTCCGCATCACCACTCCCGGGATCCCCATATTGAGCAGCGGTGGTGCTACCAATCACCACAACCGTGGGTGGCGTCACGGACAATCTCCCCAACAAAATACCCCTTTCACTCACGGGCGAGGAGTGCCGCTCGAGAACCCCCGGGATCCGGCCCACCGCTCGAGCCACCACTGAGCAGCAGCACCCGGACCCGAGCAGAGGGGTGAGCGCAGTGTGCCGACACCCTCCTCCCCGCCCGCGACAACTTGGCGTCACGAACAGGATCTTACCGCTCTGCCGTTGGGTAGAGGTGCGCCTTGTGACCGCCGGAGGTATCCGGCTGAAAATGTCCAGAAGTCGCCATCTTTGGCGCGAAAAGTTCCCGCTCGAGCGTCTTCTCGAGTAGCAGAGGCGCGAAGGCCAAAACTCCGCCCCAATAGAGGAGTGGCCGGAAGGAAGCTAAGGGGGACGCGATGGCGGCTGGCGGCATGTAACCGCAGCTATAAAAGCAGGGACGCCAGGACTCTGCAGTCACTCCGTTCCTGGAAGAAGAAGTCGCTATGTGGATGCCGTCCCGAAACACCGTGACCCCCGCGCCGGGAACCGCAGCGTGGGTGGAAATCCGGACCGCACAGCTCCACCTAAGGCTGCAGGTCAAGATGCAGCTCCTCTTGGAGGAGTGGGAGACCGACATGGCGGACGTTATAGCCACCGTGCAGAGACGCGAGGAGGAAGCGGAGGAAGGGAGGGTGAGTGACCCACGCCCCTATGTCCCCGAGGGACCGGTCGCTGCGGCTGAGGGACCCGGTCTAAGCCCTCTCCCTCTGCTGCCTTCTTCGCCACCCGTCTCGGAGGCCGTGACCCCGCCACTAGGCCCACTGCCACCGCAACCGGTAGCGATACCCAGCATGCCCGCCCCGGCGGGCCGACCTGTAGCCGGAGCCCGTAGCAAGCCGGAGGTGTTGCAGTGGAAGGCACCGAAGTCTGCACCGGAAGCAGCCCCTGAGAAGTTCCCCGAGTCGGAGCCGATGACCCGCTCCGAGCCGAAGGCCAAGCCGCGAAAAACCCCTGTGCCCATCCCCCACACCTCAGCTGAGGTAGCGCCGGGTTGTTGCTGTAAGGCAGCGCCCAAGGCCAAGACACCGCGGGACACGCCGCCCAGATTCCTGACAGTGGGCAACGTCCAGGATGTCCCGCGGGGCCCGACCCATGCGCCGGAGCTCGCAGCAGCGCCGTATTGGGACAGGGAGCCGGTACCGCTGGGCCTGGAGATCGGAGAGAGGGAGAGGAAGAAGGCCGAGCTGGTGGCCTGAGCTATCCGGGAAAAGGAGAATCTCCGCCAGGCCACGTTCCGTGTCCGGGGTCCGCTGTACGAGGGGCAGGTGAGGCGGTTTGATGTCCGCCGGGGCTACGGGTTTATCTATGAACCGGGCCTGGAGGCCAAAGTGTTTGTAGCCCGGCGGGATGTGAATGCCCACCTGCCTGAGGAGCATCCCGGCCGCAACCTAATGCCGGGAGACATTGTTCAGTACACCCGACACTGCGGAGAGAGGGGGTGGTTTGCCCTAGATGTCAAACTGCGGGGCAGCCAGGAGAGCAGAGTGAGTCCTGCACCCCCTCCCTCGGATGAAGCTGAAGGCCTGGAGTAGGGCAGCGGAGCACCGTTGTCCAGTCCCCGTTGGGACCACCACTGAGATGTTTGTTGTTTAAAAGTTGAAAAGTTTTGAAAATGATGATTACCGAGTACTTCACCTGATTCTTTGTGATTGAACCGGCCAGAGCCGGCACCGTTGTCCCCGTGGGGACCGTTTAAAAAAAAGCTAGCATGGGAACTATCCATGGACAAGCCCGTGAACTTGCAGGGCAACCACAAACGTTAAGTGGCTTGTAAATATGTTGTTTTACCGTACCGTTTTCCGCAGTTGCCGCCTCCGGAGAGGCAGGTTGGAGGGAGGGCCCTCAGCAGAGCAGGCTGCGGCCCAGCCACCAAAGGAACCGGTGGCTACCCTCTGGAGGGGAAGGACAGATCCCGCTCGGGTAACTTGTGCTGGACTGTGGGTCAAGGGGTGCTGCCTGGGCTTTAGGGGCAGCATCAGGGCCAGGTTGCTTGGGTGGGAGAGAGCGGAAACCGTACCAGTAAAACCGTTTAGTAACGTTTAAGAAATGTGCCTCCCGTTGTGGGAAGATGTTATGTTTTATATGTTATCTTTTTACATTTACAGAAAAATAAAACCGGTGTTGGATGGGCAGCCTGCGGACGGTCTGCATTTTGCTAAGGGGGAATTTGACGCCCTGGGCAAGCCAGGGGTCACAGGTCATCACACCACCACACCCTACATCCCAGTTAGGAACACCAAAGCTACTGAAATCCTTGTTGCCTTCCTCCAGGGGCTGATGTTCAAACCAGGGGGTGGGCCAGGCAGTTGGCTCCGCCCACCGAGGAGTACACAGCCCTGGAGGCGGGAGAAACCAGGCAGTTTAGCCCAGGCAGGGCTTGAGTAAGGAAGTGGTAAAGGAGCTAAGTGAAAGTGAAGTGGTAGTGGAGCAAGGAAGAGAAGGAACAAAAGTGTACGTAGAAAGGCCTGAAGTGAGTCCAGCTAAGTGCAGGACAGGTCAGCAAGGTCAGCAACAGCGGTGATCGTCTGGAGGGGGACTGCTCGGAGGTTGCTGGAAGGACCGCGGGCGAGTAGTGGCCCGGCGGTCTGGAGCAGTATACGAAGGACAGTCAGCACCAGGGCAGGGGCCTCTCGGACCCCGGCAAGGCTAGGAGTCGCCATAATTTGCCGAATCCGTCAGTGAAGGGGACGTTGATCCCCCAACAACAAAGTCCCGATTGAAGACAACCGTCCAACCATTAAGTGAGGAACACCGCCACCGCCAGGGCACCAGCTCCTCAGGGCCAGCGTCTGCGGGCAAAGTAGGGCTCCTCCGGCCCATATCCAAGCCGGGGAGCGGGTTACCGGTGGGAACCCATCGCTACCAACTTAGAAACATCAGGTGCAGGTCAGAGGGACATCACCGTTACCTGCTGGGAGAGCAAGTGCAGCCGTCCGTGGGAACCGTCTTTCCAGCCGTGTGGTTTACCGTAAAACTGTGTCAACGTCTCAGGCTGAGTGAGTACCAGAGTGCCGCAAGGCACAGCGCTGCCCCCGCGTCCCTGCGCCCACCAGGCCCTGCACCCTTCCACACCATCACCGGGCCCCGGGATCACCAACCCCTACCCACGGAGGGGCAACACAACACCTGGCTGCTCCGCATCACCACTCCCGGGATCCCCATATTGAGCAGCGGTGGTGCTACCAATCACCACAACCGTGGGTGGCATCACGGACAATCTCCCCAACAAAATACCCCTTTCACTCACGGGCGAAGAGTGCCGCTCGAGAACCCCCGGGATCCGGCCCACCGCTCGAGCCACCACTGAGCAGCAGCAGCTGGACCCGAGCAGAGGGGTGAGCGCAGTGTGCCGACACCCTCCTCCCCGCCCGCGACACAAACACAACAATTGATGAGGAAGTTCTAGATCCCACCTACTGTCAACCCACAGTCAGGCACTCGAGGAGGTCAACAGAGGTGGTGGAGGAGGATGCAACTGATGACGAAGTTACCTTGCGCCTTCCTGGACAGAGTCGGAGCACTGGTAGCACGTCTACAACTGCATCCTCAGCCACCACTGTGCCTCTGAGCACTAGTTGGGGTGGATCAGCAGGTCGCATGCCCTCTAAGCCTTGCCTAGCCTGGTCCTTTTTGACATAGCAAAAGATCGCCCAAATTATGTGATCTGTAAAATTTGTCATGATTCTGTTAGTAGAGGGCAAAACCTCAGCAGTTTGACAACTTCTTCCATGAATCGTCACATGAATAAATATCATATGGCCCGGTGGGAAGCTCACCGTGCTGCAATGCGGCCTAGCGGAGCGAACCATCCACCGCCTGCCCCTTCTAGTGCATCCGCGCGCTCTTCATCTTCTAGGACTGTGGGGACAGCTGTCACACCTGGTTTTCCACGCACGACTTCCACCACTGTAACCGCAATAGGCAGTTTGCTTGGTAGGTCGTCAGTTGGTTTGGAAGGGGAAACAAGTACGTGTGTACAGCTCTCTCAGACATCGATAGCACCAACGTTTGATGAAGGCGACATCATGTCTACACCTGCACTTTCCTCACAAAGCTGCATTTTTCCAGGGACACCCTACTCAACACCGTCTACACACAGCAGCCAGATCTCTGTCCCTCAGATGTGGACAAATAAAAGGCCATTTCCTCCGACCCATGAAAAAGCTAAGAGGTTGACTTTATCCCTCTGTAAGCTCTTGGCTACCGAAATGCTGCCTTTCCGCCTGGTGGACACACAGGATTTTAGAGACCTTATGTCGGTCGCTGTGCCCCAGTACCAGATGCCCAGTCGCCACTACTTCTCTAAGAAAGGTGTGCCCGCGCTACACCAGCATGTCGCACACAACATCACCGATTCCTTGAGAAACTCTGTGTGTGAACGGGTGCATTTCACCACCGATACTTGGACCAGTAAGCATTGACAGGGACGTTACATGTCGCTAACTGGGCACTGGGTAACTATGGTGATAGATGGTGAAGGGTCTGCTGCACAAGTCTTGCCGTCCCCACGACTTGTGTGTCAATCCTCTGTCTGTCCAAGTTCCGTCACTGCTTCTGCCTCCTCCACCTCATCTGGGTCCTCCACCTCCGCCCCAAGCCTGCCTGGTCAGGCCACCAGCGTTCTCACTGTGCAGAAGGAATCACGCACCCCTCATTACTATGCTGGCAGCAGAGCGCAACGGCATCAGGCGGTCTTTAGCTTGACATGTCTTGGAAATAGGAGTCACACAGCGGCTGAGTTGTGGGCAGCTCTGGAGACTGAGTTTAATAAATGGTTGTCTCCACTCAACCTACAGCCTGGTAAGGCCGTGTGCGACAATGCTGCAAACCTGGGTGCTGCCCTTCGCCTGGGCAAGGTGACACACGTACCTTGTATGGCTCACGTGTTGAACCTTGTCGTCCAGCAATTTTTAACACACTATCCCGGCCTAGATGGCCTTCTGAACAGGGCACGAAAACTGTCTGCTCACTTCCGCCGTTCAAGCGCCGTAGCTGAGCGACTTGCATCGCTCCAGAAGTCTTTCGGCCTGCCGGTTCATCGCCTGAAATGCGATGTGCTGACACGCTGGAATTCGACTCTCCATATGTTACAGCGACTGTGGCAGCACCGCCGAGCCCTGGTGCAATACGTCATGACGTATAGCCTGGGCCAACGAGATGCAGAGGTGGGGCAGATCACCCTGATGGAGTGGTCTCAGATCAAGGACCTATGCACCCTTCTGCAGAGTGTCGACATGGCGACGAGTATGTTTAGCGCTGACAATGCCATTATCAGCATGACAATTCCAGTCATTTACATGCTGGAGCACACGCTAAACACTATTCGGAGTCAGGGGGTGGGACAACAGGAAGGGGAGGAACTACAGGAGGATTCATATGCGCAAGGGACAACAACATCACCAAGGTCCAGACGTTCATCATCACCAACGCGGCAGACATGGGACCATGGGGGACAGGGATCAACAAGGGCGCATGGTAGCAGGCGAAATGTTGAGGAAGGTGCAGGAGAACATGAAGAAATGGAGGACGAACTGTCCATGGACATGGAAGACTCAGCGGATGAGGGAGACCTTGGTCAAATTTCAGTTGAAAGAGGTTGGGGGGAGATGTCAGAGGAAGAAAGAACGGGTAGCACCTCTATGCCACAAACACAGCGTGGACTTGGTCCGCATGGCTGCGCAAGACACATGAGTGCCTTCTTGTTGCACTACCTCCAACATGACCCTTGTATTGTCAAAATTAGAAGTGATGAGGACTACTGGCTTGCCACACTATTAGATCCCCGGTACAAGTCCAAATTTTGTGACATAATTCCAGCCATAGAAAGGGACGCACGTATGCAGGAGTATCAGCAGAAGCCATAGAAAGGGACGCACGTATGCAGGAGTATCAGCAGAAGCCATAGAAAGGGACGCACGTATGCAGGAGTATCAGCAGAAGCTGTTACTCGATCTTAGCTCGGCTTTTCCACCAAACAACCGTGCAGGTGCAGGGAGTGAATCTCCCAGTTGTAACTTGCCAAACATGGGACGGTCTCGTCATCTTCAACAGTCTACCCGTACCAGTAGCACCGTATCTGGTGCTGGTAACAGCAATTTTCTGGAATCTTTTCATAATTTTTTTAGACCGTCCTTTACATGACCACCAGAGACAACTTGTCTGACACATAGTCAACGGCTGGAGAGGATGATACAGGAGTATCTCCAAATGAACATCGATGCCATGACTTTGCAAATGGAGCCTTGCTCATTTTGGGCTTCAAATCTTGAAAAATGGCCAGAGCTCTCCAGTTACGCCTTGGAGATTTTGTCGTGTCCAGCTGCCAGCGTTGTCTCTGAACGTGTCTTCAGTGCTGCTGGGTGTGTGCTGACAGATAAGCGCACGCGTCTGTCCAGTGACAATGTGGACAGACTGACGTTCATCAAAATAAACAAGTCATGGATTCACCAGGAATTTACTACCCCGGTGTCATCCTGGGGAGAGTAAATGCTTGTGGATTTGGAATGTGCTTGATGCAAATCAAAACATCCTGTTTGCAACTAGGGCACAAGTGCTGCCACTGATGGGGTGTCTGTGGGGCCCAATTTTTGGAAAAAAAAGGGAGACTCCGCTTGGAGTAACCCTTGCTTGCTGTGTTTTTAAAAATGATCCAAGATGAACAGATCTGGGATCAGGAAAGACTTTGCTACCTACCCCGGTGTCATGCTGGGGACGGTTAAGTATGGCGTATTTTTGAATGTGCTTGATGCAAATCTAGCTGTGAAGTGTACAACTGGGGCACAAGTGCTGCCACTGAAGGGGTGGGTGTGTTTGTGGCCCAATTTTTGGAAAAAAGGGAGAACTCCGCTTGGAGTCACCTTGCGGTGTTTTACATGATTTTAGAAGGGCGTGCCATGCCTATATCTGTGTCCTCCTCTTTTTCCTTGTCCAGCTGTTTTGTTTTCGCAAGAGTATATGTCCTTGTCACTTTCCCATGTGTTTGTGTTGTGTTGTGAGTTGTTTGTCACCTTTTGGACACCTTTGAGGGTGTTTTCTAGGTGTTTTTTTGTGTTTGTGATTGCCTGCCATTGTTTCCTATGCGGTTCGAGTTCGGTTCGTCGAACGTTCGACGAACCGAACTCGAACGGGACCTCTGTTCGACGAACCGAACTCGAGCCGAACCGCGGCCGGTTCGCTCATCTCTACTCACGGGCGACACTGTCCCACAAGACTCCATTTTCAGTTGCCGGCGGTGCGGGTACGACTGCTCCTCCGACCGGATTCTTTAACTTTGGGGATTAACTGGAACATCAACAGGGTCCCAACGGGGACTGACAGTAAGGTAGCCGGGAACCGCTACCGCTTCAACTTTTCTTCACAATAAACGCGGGCATGCACATCCGCTTTACATCCCTCTCGGGCAACGATCTCCCTGCGCAGCTGCTGTTGCTGCCACTCCCAATACAGAGCGCCGGCTGCCTGCTCCGGGTCAGCCTGTGTGGGGGACGGGCCCAGCCAGAGCCCCTCCGTGACGGCTACGACCGACACCTTTGGTAATGAGGGACTCCACTGTGATGTGGCCTGCTCTGCCGCCTGGCAGCTACATCCCCGCTGTGCCTTAGCCGAGGCCAGGTGTCTGGGAACGGTCAACGTGACTTGCGGCGCCAGCTGCTGGTCGAGGGTCGCCTCTGTTGCGGCCGGGCGGACTGCCGAAGCCGTCGTCATCTCTGTTGCGGCCATGCTCGGGGCCGGATGGGATGTCGTTGGCGGTGCTGGAGCGATGGTGACGGTAAGGCCTGAGGGCCCAGTAACTGGGTCCTCCCCCGTAGGTGGTACGGGCTCTTTTGCCACCGACTGAGGCAGCGGGTCGGTCGGGGCGTTGGCTGTGGACATGGGCAACGAGGGAGACGGTTTGGCGGACGGGAGCAGGCCGGGTCCCTCAGCCGCAGTGGCCGATCCCTGTGGGACATAGGGGCGTGGGTCACTGCTTACCCGCTCCTCCGTGATCATCTCCACTTCGCGCGCCCGGACAGCTGCAGCCAGGCCCTTCATCCCTGACGTCCACTTCGCCAGCATGAAGTGGACTTGGGCCTGGATCTTCCGACACCTCCTGCCGCGTTGGTGTTCAGGAACGTGTTTCGAAAGAGTCCTGGCGTCCCTGCACTCCGCAGCGCTAGTTACATGCCGCCATTCTCGCCCACTCCCCCTTGGTCTTTTCACAGCCCTCTCTCGCTGCACGGCTACCTTTTTCAGCCGCGCGCTCTCCGACACTCACTGTTCCCAGGGGGTGGGGCTTCGCTTTTGCGCTCTTTCTGTGGGGAAGACGGCTTAGGCGGGAAACTTCGCGCCACAATATGGCGGCAAGATGGCAGATTCTGCAATTTTTCAAGCGGATCCCCGCTGACTTCAAGGCGCACTTCCACAGGTAAGTGGACTGGCTCGATCCTGTTCGTGACGCCAGAAGAGGTCGATGTGTACCGCCCCGCGCTCGGCCGCAACCGAGCCGCTCGGATCCGGGCTCGTGTGTCGGTGGCTCGAGCGCCTCCGGATCGGGGGTCACGTCGCTCTGTAAAGGGGGCTGGTGTGTTGAGTGGGGTATTTGGATTATATTTAGAGTTTGTGACGCCACCCACGGGTTGTGGTGAATGTAGGCACCACTGCTGCCGGTTACTGGGCACCGCGGGGGAGATGTTGGGGCAGCTTGAGATGTTAACTCCTCCGTGGGCAGGGGATGGTGGCCCTGGGACCCGGTTGGTGTGGTGCAGTGTCGGTGCGCGGCCCGTGGGCCCAGTAGTACTCACTCAGACAAACACACGTGAGTCTCTGGTAAACCAAATGGTGGATAGTCTGTGCCCGCAGCCGGTCGCTTCGGTCCCTAAACGGTTGGTGGTGTCCGTCTTCTCCTGCACCTTTTTGTAGATTTTGGAAACCCGTACTTCAGCGACGGGAGTCCCGCTCCTCGGCGTGTACGTCAGAATAGCCCATTGCCCGCAGGCGCTGGCCCGGTGGATCTTTGGCCCTTGGCGGTGGCCGTTATCCGGAATCGGTGGGCTGTTGCCTTCTTTCGGGACTTTGGGTGGGAAAGGACCTATAGTCCAGACCTCAATCAGTTAATTAACGGGGTTCGGTAGATTCGGGACCGCGTTTCAGTGTCTGAGTACCCCCACTGTGCTCCGGTTTACAGCTGGTTCCCCGGTTCGGTACTGGCGGGCCACTACCCTGTCCCGGCTACCTTCGGTTCCACCAGGACTGTCTTCCCGGCTCCTGCAGATGGCCACCACTATCTGCCTCCTGGTCAAAGTGCCCGAGCTCCTACCCAGGGCACAGACATATTTGCTACTCCACACTACTTCACTCTTAACTACTCCTCTCCACTGTCACAACTAATCTGCTCTTGAACTTCCTGCCTCTGGGCACGTGAACTCCTGGGGGGCGTGGCCAACTGCCAAGCTCTGCCCCCCCCATGGTGTGGACATCAAACCCAGAGGGAGGTAACCAGGGTTTATTAGGTTGGCTGCTGACACCTTATTTAGGGATGGGTGTAGTGCATGGGGCTATCTGTGACTACCTGGCTAGTCCAGGGCGTCACACTGTCGCAGGAAAAGATATACTAAAATATTTACAAAAATGTGTGGGGTGTACTAACTTTTGTGATATACTGTGACATACTGCAGATAAATAGATAGTTTGTCTAGCTTTCTATTAAATAAATAAACAGTTAAATGGATATGATGTGAGGCCCCTCTATTTTTGATAACTAGCTAAGGTAAAGCAGACAGCTGGGAGCTGCTATTATCAGGCTGGGAAGGCTTTTGTTATTGGTCCCTTTGCAGCCTAAATATACTATACAGGTGCCCTGGTGCTTTGGCAACTGAGTAATAATTTTGGGGGTTAATGTCACCTTGTTAGTGATGGAGTAGAGTCTATCCGACATACCCATTACTGTCAGAACAATGCTCCATAGACTTTGTTCGTTGGCTGTAAAATGTTGGGAAATGTTTATTTCAATAAAGTATTTTTGTGTGTGTACGTTTTTTTTTTATTTCTTACAGGGTTAGTAATGGGGGTGTTTGATAGACAGTGTATCTGTGTATTAACTCTTTATACTGCACATTCGTCACTTAGCAGCTCAGTGTGTTAACGCTTTATGCTCTGTATTCATCACTTAGCAGCTCAGTGGGTTAACTCTTTATGCTGCCCAGTCATCACTTAGCAGCTCAGTGTGTTAACTCTTTATGCTGTGCATTAATCACTTAGCACCTCAGTATGTTAACTTTTTACACTGTGCATTCATCACTTAGCAGCTCAGTGTGTTAACTCTTTATGCTATACATTCATCACTTAACAGCTCACTGTGTTAACTCTTTATGCTGTGCATTCGCCACTTCTGACATCGCTCTTGCTATAGAATTGCTATTATACAAGATGTTGCTAATCCGACTGCTACTTTCCTCTTTTATTAGGAGCTGGAGAGTATAATCACCCAGATGATGCATGTCGCTGAGTATCTGGAATGGGATGTCACCGAGCTCAGTCCTGTAAGTGACAACTACTGCGTTGTATATCTAAGGCTACGTTCACATTACCATCTAAACAAAATCATCTGGTTTTCATTCATTTCATTCCGTAAACAACGGATGATTTTTAATTTCTATTCATAGACTTGAATAGGCAAGTTTCATCCAAAATATGGTAGAGAATAATGCATGCTGAGGATTTTTTTCATGAATACATTTGGTTCGTGGAAAAAAAAGGGCATCTGAACAGCTGAAAAGTCATTTTTTTTCATGGACAGCACTCAGACTAAAAATACAGTCATGTGAACTTACTCTAAGGTTTTATCAGATGTTGCAATGCTTTATTATAAGATGTACTGTGCTCAGTATAAATCAGTACACCCCAACACATTTGTCAGAACACCTTTAGTTTCTTTATGGAATCAACATCTTCTATGTGATACCATACTACAAATTGTTACTTGCAAAGCCAAAAAGGTAATTTTCTTAATTCAAGACCATGTTGCAAAAATGCATACACCTCAATGAAAGTCTTAGGAGCAAAGCTAAAGTTCAGACTGCAAAATTCTCATTAACAAGAGTTTAACCACAGGTAAATCTAATTATTCACTAATCAGGTGTCCAGTAAAGATGACTATACCTGACACAGAAAACCCCATTCCTATTTCTTGTTATCAGCAATGGCACCACATGGAAGAGAAATGTCACAAGACTTGAGAAAGAAAAACATTTCTTTACATAAGAAAGGCTACAAGATCAGCACATCTTTACTTATCAGTCAGATACTGGAGCAAAAGGGATACAAAAATGTAACAAAGATGGAATTGCAACCATCTCACAGAGTTGTCCAGGCCACCACAGAAGTTAGCACCTTAACAGGAGCGTTTTCTGATGAGAAGGGAGAAGAAAATCCACATGTAAGTTCAATGCAGTTATCTAAAGAAGTAGAAAGCCAAACAGGGGTGAGTGATTCCCGTGAGACAATACGGCATACACTGCTGAGGAATGTCATGCATAGGTGTCCTCCATGAAAGAAGCCTCTCCTGTAGCCCACGCACACAAAAGCCGCCTACAATGTGCCAGGCCCATGCTGAAAAATATGAAGACTTCGGGGACTTTATACTCTGAAGTGATGAGACTAAGAGAAAGGTTTTTGGAACTGATGTATTCAAATCTATATGGTGTCACAAAGGTGAAGAGCACAAAGAAAAATACTTGTTGCCTACAGTGAGACATGGTGGTGGCCGTGTCCTTATCTAGGCCACATGAGCTGCTAGTGTTGGTAGAAATATGTCATTGATAGTATCATGATTTCACAGATGTTCTGCTCAATAGTGAGGGAGAATATGCCATCATCACTTCATGCCCCTGGTAGACGTGCACTTTTCCAACATGACTAGGATCCAATACTCACATCTAAGGCCACTGCTGCATCTGCATGAAGACGAGAAGGGTGAAAGTGATTCAGAGCCAAGTGTCTCCTGATCTGAACCCAACTGAAGACCTCAGGAGAATTCTGAAGCGAATGTCTCCAACTTGTTCATTCCATGCCCAGAAGACTTGTTGCTGTCATTACACATTATGTAGGTCATACAATATACTAGAACTTGTAGTTTTTGATAGGGGGTGTACTCATTTTTGTATAGATGAATTTGAGTAAAACTGAAGACTTTGTAATGAAAATTTTATTATTAACTGTAAGTGTGAGCAGGGAGTGGACCTACTGGGCCAGAACACAGAGAAAACCTAAAGGGGCTTAACTACGGAAACACACCTGATTTTCAGCAGAGCCTCTAATGGTGAGGGTGCTGCTCTGCAGGTGTGAGACCGGCTGCCACTTAGTAAGACTGGAGCTGCGACAGCGGGCCCCAGGGGTACGGGCAAAGACAGTCTCTGTCATAGCAGATGCAGCCAGGAAGGCTGATGCGGCAGGCTCGGCCAGTACAGATAATTGCAGCAGCGGTTACATCAGGTACTGAAACACAGATGGGTATTAGTAATGTGCAATACAGCAGTAGCGGCGGTGAAATAAGAGAGCTGACAACTAGCAACATAGAGACCACATTGCCCAGGCACCTCCCCTAAGGGGAAGGTGTCTTAAATACTTGATGCCTCTCAGTAATAAGCTGAGAGGTACTTCTGGGTTAGGCTATTTTGGCCCTTTAAGAAAAAGCGTTTGCGGCCTAAGGACACTGCCAGGGGGCCTGTGCGGTGTGCGCTGGCCCCGGGAGTCAGCCGCAGGGACTAGGGATGGAACAGAATGGCTGGGAAGGTGAGGGCACCCGCGTTCCTGCTGGGAGAGGGGCAGAACAGTGCAGGGATGACGGTGCATGTATAACATTAACCATACTTTCATGGTATGGGTTAAAAATGTTCTGTGAAACTCAGAAGACTTGTCAAAATTTTGGAAATTGTTCTTTTATTCAGTGAGATATTGATTAAGCTCTTATTAAACTTTTACTTTTCAAAAGGGGTGTACTCATTTATGCTGAGCACTGCAACAGCTATTTGTCAGTGGAGCTGGTGATATATAATTATATACATGTACCTGGGATGAGTGTATCTAATGTAGCAGAGCTGACAATGCTGTACACTTGTTTTTTCAACCCCGGACAAAGGAGAGTCTAGTTTATTACATGTAAAACTGTAGAAATGTAGGGAGCGCTCAGGAGTGTAATGTATTATCTCTCTGCCTAAATCCACCACTAGAGGGAGCTAAAGAGCCTAATGCAAAACATATCTGCCTACAGCCACCACTAGGGCAAGCTGGGAGAATAGTGGCGATTATTTCTGCCCACAGACACCACTGGGGAAAGTATAATGTTAATTATGTCTGTATGCAGCAACAAGGGAACCTAGGAAACTATTCCATGCAGTTGAGGACCCTACTGCAAATTTTATCTGCCCACTAGTTGTATGTCCCTCCCGCCAGCACTAGGTAAAGATAAGCACAAAAAAAGCTAATTCTCTTTGCCTTCAGCCAAGACTGAGGGTTCAGGATAGTAATTCAAATTCTATCTGCCTGCAGCAAGCACTAGGGGGAGCTGAGGAGCCTAATACATATTATATCTACCTGCAGCCACCACTAGAGGGAGCTGAGGAACCTCAGCATATTGTATTGTATCTGCCTGCAACCTCCATTAGAGGGAGCTGAAGAACCTCATACATATTATATCTGCCTGCAGCCAGCACTAGGGCAAGCTGAGGAACCTCAGCATATTGTATTGTATCTGCCTGCAAACCACCATTAGAGGGATCTGAAGAACCTCATACATATTATATCTGCCTGCAACCACCATTAGAGGGAGCTGAAGAACCTCATACATATTATATCTGCCTGCAGCCAGCACTAGAGGGAGCTGAGGAACCTCAGCATATTGTATTGTATCTGCCTGCAGCCAGCACTAGGGCAAGCTGAGGAACCTCAGCATATTGTATTGTATCTGCCTGCAACCACCATTAGAGAGAGCGGAAGAACCTCATACATATTATATCTGCCTGCAACCAGCACTAGGGCAAGCTGAGGAACCTCATCATATTGTATTGTATCTGCCTGCAACCACCATTAGATGCACCTGAAGAACCTCATACATATTATTTCTGCCTGCAACCACAACTAGAGGGAGCTGAAGAACCTAATGCATATTGTATCTACCTGCAACTACCATTGAGGAATTTAAGGAGCCTAATGCATAGTTTATCTGCCTGCTACCACCACAAGAGGGAGCTGAGGAACCTTATACATATTGTATCTGCCTGCAACCACTACTAGAGGGAGCTGAGGAACCTCATATACATTATATCTGCCTGTAGCCAACACTGGGGGGCAGCTGAAGAAACTAAGACATATTGTAGCTGTCTGTAGCCACCACTAGGGGCATCTGAGGAGCCTAAT
The DNA here is from genome assembly GCF_048569485.1 of Anomaloglossus baeobatrachus. Classification (NCBI taxonomy): domain Eukaryota; kingdom Metazoa; phylum Chordata; class Amphibia; order Anura; family Aromobatidae; genus Anomaloglossus; species Anomaloglossus baeobatrachus. Next base: position 559,999,847 of record NC_134358.1, on the reverse strand, counting down.
ACATATTATATCTGCCTGCAACCACCACTAGGGGGCTCTGAGGAGCCTAATACATATTATATCTGCCTGCAACCACCACTAGGGGGATCTGAGGAGCCTAATACATATTGTATCTGCCTGCAGCCACCACTAGAGGGAGCTGAGGAACCTCATACATATTGTATCTGCCTGCAACCACCACTAGAGGGAGCTGAGGAACCTCATACATATTATATCTGCCTGCACCCACCACTAGAGGGAGCTGAGGAACCTCATATATATTGTATCTGCCTGCTACCACCACAAGAGGGAGCTGAGGAACCTTATACATATTGTATCTGCCTGCAACCACCACTAGAGGGAGCTGAGGAACCTCATATACATTATATCTTCCTGCCAACACTGGGGGCATCTGAGGAGCCTAATACATATTGTATCTGCCTGCAGCCACCACTAGAGGGAGCTGAGGAACCTCATACATATTGTATCTGCCTGCAACCACCACTAGAGGGAGCTGAGGAACCTCATACATATTGTATCTGCCTGCAACCACCACTAGAGGGAGCTGAGGAACCTCATACATATTATATCTGCCTGTACCCACCACTAGAGGGAGCTGAGGAACCTCATACATATTGTATCTGCCTGCAACCACAAGTAGAGGGAGCTGATGAACCTCATACATATTATATCTGCCTGCAACCACCACTAGAGGGAGCTGAAGAACCTCATATATATTGTATCTGCCTGCACCCACCACTAGAGGGAGCTGAGGAACCTCATATATATTGTATCTGCCTGCAACGACCACTAGAGGGAGCTGAGGAACCTCATACATATTGTATCTGCCTGCAACCACCACTAGGGGGAGCTGAGGAACCTCATACATATTGTATCTGCCTGCTACCACAACAAGAGGGAGCTGAGGAACCTCATACATATTGTATCTGCCTTGAGCCACCACTAGAGGGAGCTGAGGAACCTCATACATATTGTATCTGCCTGCAGCCACCACTAGGGGGAGCTTATGAGCCTAAAACATATTATATCTGCCTGTAGCCACCATTAGGTGGAGCTGAGAGGCTTAATACTTATATATTTATTATTGTAATCAATTCATAAATATTATATAGTGCACTCTTTAGCTCCCTCTAGTGGTGGCTTTCAGAATTTTGGTGGACATTGTAGATTTACCATGGAGCATCTTCACCTCCTTTAGCCCAGCAGACTAGGATAAGGTCCAGGTAATACTCCTTGTTGTAATAATAATACAAACCTTATCTGACCCTGTGTGACGCCCTCCACTTCTGACTACAGATTCTCCATGAAATGATGCAAGAGATTGACTATGACCACGATGGGACGGTGTCGCTGGATGAGTGGATCCAGGGGGGAATGACCACCATCCCCCTCCTTGTTTTACTCGGGTTGGAAAATGTAAGTTCTTTTTGTTGTTGCTCTAATTGATTTATTGTATAAACGGCAGCATGATGCTAATAATAATAACCTTATATAACGTAGCATCATATATCCTGCTCGCTGACAGTGAGGAGCCCAATCATGGAGGGGTCACCACAGTTTATAGCTCAGCTCTGCTCTGCCTTGTAGTGATGGCCCCCTAATGGGCATCATTGCAGCTGTGTAAATTGCATCTGACGTCATTATTAAAAAGAATCTTTCACAAGGTTTTTGCTACGTAATCTGAGAGCAGCATGAGGTAGAGGCTGAGAGCCTGAATCCAGCGATGTGTCACTTACTGAGCTGCTTGTTGTATTTTTGATAAAATCCCTTTTTTCTCTGATGCAGGTCTAGCAGTTCTCTGAATGCTGAGTTCTGTATAACCCTGCTCACGCCACTGATTAGCAGTTTCCTGTGTGCACTGTGCATAGGCAGAAAGCTGCCGATCAGTGATGAGGGTGGGGCTACATTGAACAGGAGGACTACATGACAGAAGGCAACTAATCCTTTAGTGATAATCTGTTGATAAAACAGTGATTATATTGAAACTAGAGTAGGAATCCTGGTAAGAAACACATCACTGGAATCAGGGTCTCAGCCCCTTCATCGTACAGATTAAAAAGCAAAAACTTCTCTGTAACCCCTATGTTGGTGCACTCCGTGGTGTTCAACTCACCCTCACCTGGAAGGCACCCTTGGTATTGCAGCCGGCAGCCTGTGTATTGCAGCTGGCACTCTGGGTATTGCAGCTGGCACCCTGGCTATTGCAGCTGGCACCCTGGGCATTGCAGCCGTCACCCTGGGTATTACAGCCGGCACCCTGGGTATTACAGCCGGCACCCTGGGCATTGCAGCCGGAACCCTGGGTATTACAGCTAGCTCCCTGAGCATTGCAGCCAGAACCCTGGATATTGCAGCCGTCACCCTGGGTATTACACCCGAAACCCTGGGTATTGCAGCCAGCTCCCTGGATATTGCAGCCGGCACCCTGGGCATTGCAGCCGGAACCCTGGGTATTGCAGCTAGCTCCCTGGGCATTGCAGCCAGAACCCTGGGTATTGCAGCCGGCACCCTGGGTATTGCAGCCGGCACCCTGGGTACTTGCTCCATCAGTTGTGCGCCATTGCCATAAATCCAGGATTGTTTCCCTGGATTCTGGATTCTTATTCATCATGGGGTTGGGTAGTCAGGAGTTAAATGAGAAAGATCATCCCCTGAAAACTGTACTGTACCCTGGAAATATATGAAAATATAATGTAATATTATCATATTAGTATAGACATATGGTCCAAATATGAGATAATATTTATATTAGGTGGTGGAGGCGCCCACATTACAGGCTCTAACACAGTGCACCAACACTTCAGTAGAATGCACCTTCCCCCAATTGCAGGCATATTACAAGCAATCTTTAACCACCAGGAGTTACTAAATTTCTCGTGGGACAATTTAGTTATTAATGATCTGTTGTGTTACATTATTGGGGACATGTCTATAGTTTGTATAAATGGTGGCTGGACCCCTACAATCACCAGAGGAGCCATGGACCCTCCTGCACTAAGAACTGGTGATAACGTCATGGTCCATAACACTCATTCAGCTTCATCTGGTAGAAGCAACACGAAAAGCCATATATTCATGTCAGAACAGTAATAGCTAAATGGTTACAGAAATGTGAACGTCTCCTCTAATATATAAATATGTATACTCTAATTTGTGCATCTGGAATAAAGACAGGTAGAGATAAGCGTGTATGATATATTGTACATGTGGATAATGTACATTTCATCAAAGAAAAAAAGGTTCTAAAAATTGTCTAAATGAAAAGCAGTTTACTTTATGTCCACTAGATGGCGCTCACAGATTATAGAATACACTGGTAACTGATGTGTATGGGAGCGATAGATAGATGGATAGATAGATGGATAAAGGGATAGATAGAGGGATAGATAGATAGATAGATAGATAGATAGATAGAGGGATAGATGGATAAAGGGATAGATAGATAGATAGATAGATAGATAGATAGATGGATAAAGGGATAGATAGATGGATAGAGGGATAGAGGGATAGATAGATAGATAGAGGGATAGATAGAAAGATAGATAGATAGAGGGATAGATAGAGGGATAGATAGAGGGATAGATAGAGGGATAGATAGATAGATAGATAGATAGATAGATAGATAGATAGATAGATAGATAGATAGATAGATAGATAGAGGGATAGATAGATAGATAGAGGGATAGATAGATAGATAGAGGGATAGATAGATAGATAGAGGGATAGATAGATAGATAGAGGGATAGAGGGATAGATAGATGGATAGAGGGATAGAGGGATAGATAGATAGATAGATAGATAGATAGATAGATAGATAGAGGGATAGATAGAGGGATAGATAGAGGGATAAATAGAGGGATAGATAGAGGGATAGATAGAGGGATAGATAGAGGGATAGATAGAGGGATAGATAGATAGAGGGATAGATAGATAGAGGGATAGATAGAGGGATAGATAGAGGGATAAATAGATAGATAGATAGATGGATAAAGGGATAGATAGATGGATAGAGGGATAGAGGGATAGATAGATAGATAGATAGATAGATAGAGGGATAGATAGAGGGATAAATAGAGGGATAGATAGAGGGATAGATAGAGGGATAGATAGAGGGATAGATAGAGGGATAGATAGAGGGATAGATAGATAGAGGGATAAATAGATAGATAGATAGAGGGATAAATAGAGGGATAAATAGAGGGATAAATAGAGGGATAGAGGGATAGATAGAGGGATAGATAGAGGGATAGATAGAGGGATAGATAGAGAGATAGATAGAGGGATAGATAGAGGGATAGATAGAGGGATAGATAGAGGGATAGATAGAGGGATAAATAGAGGGATAGAGGGATAGATAGAGGGATGGACAGATAGATAAGAGATAGAAAGAGAATAGATAGATAATAGATAGATAGAAAAAGAATAGATAGATAATTAGATAGATAGATGGATAGAGAGATAGATAGAGAGATAGAGAGATAGATAGAGGGATAGATAGAGGGATAGATAGAGGGATAGATAGAGGGATAGATAGAGGGATAGAGGGATAGTTAAATAAAAGGAAAGATAGACATACAGAAAGTAAAAAATAAATCAAGAGGAAACAATATAAGAAGAAAAACAGTAAAAAGAGAAAAAGAAACATTAGAGGCAAAAAAGAGCAAGAAATATGAGAGTAATAAATACTGTAGGTCAAGAGATGATTGATGTGAATTGAAGAGTGAGAAACAAATTAGGGAATACTGTAAAATGGGAATGAGATGAAAAGAAAGAAAAAGAAATAAGTAAGTTTCCCTTGGTTCTTTATTGCTGACCTTCACTTTTTACTGTTTCTCCTAATTTTGTTCCCGGCTTTTTGCTAAAGGGGGCTTTACACGCTACGATTGTGCTACAGCGATCTCGTTGGGGTCACAGATTTTGTGACGCACATCCGGCCGCTGTAGCGATCTCGTTGTGTGTGACTCCAAGGAGCGATTTTGGAACGTTGCAAAAACGTCCAAAATCGCTCCTCGTTGACATGGGGGTCCGCTCCCAATTATCGATACTATCGCTTTGCCGTTGTTGTTCCTCGTTCCTGCGGCAGTGCACATCGCTGTGTGTGACCCCCGTAGGAACGAGGAACGTCTCCTTACCTGCCGCCGGCCACAATGCGGAAGGAAGGAGATGGGCGGGAAGTTCGTCCCGCTCATCTCCGCCCCTCCGCTTTCATTGGGCGGCCGCTTAGTGACGTCGCTGTGACGCCAAACGGACCGCCCTCTTAGAAAGGAGGCGGTACGCCGGTCACAGCGACGTTGCTATGCAGGTAAGTATGTGTGACGCAGGTGCGCAATTTTGTGCGCGACGGGCAGCGATATGCCCGTGTCGCACAAACAATGGGGGCGAGTCGCATGCTAGCGATATCGGTACTGATATCGTAGCATGTAAAGCCACCCTTATTCTCCTGCCTTTCTGCTATCCTTCTTGCATATCTGTTTATTATAGTCAGCCCCACTAATCAGTTGTCTCTCCTGCCCATTTGCTGTCCCCCTGTTTTTTCAATACCCTTCTTGCATACCTGTTACCTCCTGCCATTTTACAATCTCCCATGCTATTCTGTTGTCACCCCTGTCTATTTGCTGTCTCTCCTGCCTTTCTGCTGCCTTTATTGTCTTCTTTCTGGTGCCTCCCGTCTTTTTATTGTCTCCCCTAATACTTTTGTCTCTCCTGCCCATTTGCTATCTCTCCTACATTTCTGCTGTTTTTCTTGCTCTTTTTTGCCTGCCCTGTATTATTATGGTCTCCGTTGCTTTTCTGTTGTCTCTGCTGCCCTTTAGCTATGTCCTCCCCTGTCTTTCTGGAGTCCTTGACAATCTGCTAGTTCCTGTATTGTTATTGTCTCCCCTGCTTTTGGCTGTCTATCCTGCCCCTTTACTGTGCCTCCTACTTTTCTACTGTCCTTCTTGTCTATGTGTTACCTCCTGTATTTTTACTGTCTCCCCTGCTCTTTTGTTCTCTCCTGCCCATTTGCTGTCCCTCCTACCTTATTGCTGTCCTTCTTACCGATCTGTTAGCTCCTATATTGTTACTGTCTCCCCTGCTTTTCTGTTCTCTCCTATCCATTTGCTGTCTCTACTGCCTTTCTGCTGTCCTTCATGCCTATCTGTTAGCTCCTGTATTGGTATTACTCTCTGCTTTACTGTTCTCTCCTGCCCATTTGCTGTCCCTCCTGCCTTTCTGCTGTCATTCTTGCCTAATTGTTAGCTCCTGTATGGTTACAGTCTCCCCTGCTTTTCTGTTCTCTCCTCTCCATTTGCTGTCCCTCCTGCCTTTCTGCTGTCCTTCTTCCTCATTTGTTAGCCCCTGTATTGTTACTGTCTCCCCTGCTTTTGTTGTCTCTCCTGTCCATTTACTGTCCCCCCTGCCTTTCTGCTGAACGTCTTGCATATCTGTTAGCTCCTGTATTATTACTGTCTCCCCTGCTTTTCTGTTCTCTCCTGCCCATTTGCTGTCCTTCTTGCCTATCTGTTAGCTCCTGCACATTGGTAGTACCTCCCTTATGTGATGCCCCTGCGGTAACCAGGTATCACGAAAACAAGGTAACAACAAGGTAACAGCTCGGGTCCTACATGACTGTGCCAGTCAGTAAACACACTAGCACACCAGAATACTTACACTCACAAACGGGGCGGGAGACCCCCTTCCCTTAGAGCCAAGTGACAGGGCTGGGCACTGTGAGCTAACAGGCAGCCAACTTTGAAGGGAGGGACCAGACCTGGGGGAGGAGCGAGTGACCTGGAAGTGTGGCTAGTCAGTCGGAGAAAGGAAGTGAAAGAGGAAGTTGTTGAGCAGAGAAGTGTGTGGTAATAAAAGGACAGGTGTCAAGACAGACTAAGGAATCTTGAGACACATTGAAGTAGAAAAGACCTGAGTAGAAAGAACAGCCACTCAGAGGATGAAAGTAGCTGCAGAGCGAGAGAGCAAGCTCCAAGTACAGAGGGATCCTGTGGGGTGGACATCCAGGGCTCACAGGACTTTGCACGCACGGGGTGCAGATCCCAGAACAGACCGGGACTTCAAGCCATCTGTTAACGCTGCCAGGCGGGTGGGTTTCCAGGACTCATCTGCCACCACTAATGTCTGAGGCATCAGCAGCAAAGAGGGGACCGGGACATATTCCCTTAAATAGTCCAAGCTGCCTGCGGCAGGACCCAGACACCAGGAAGACCTCCAAGTGCTCCACGCCAGGGAGGACCCCACATACACCAGAGTGCACAGGAGGAGAGTGGTATCAGGTTGGCTGGCACAGCTATAGAGGACTCGGGTGCACCTGGAATCCCGCACGTCCCCAGGGCATGAATCCAGTAAGTAAAGACTATCAAACTGCACTCTCTGTCTGGACTGCTTCATTGCGCTGCACCTCCACGTTAACCCTTCACCTACCCCTGGGGAAAAAGCCCTGCTCGCAGAGGGTCCATCATCCACGCTGCCCCCATCCATCATCCCCAGTGGGAACCCGCAGTGGCGGCCCTACCACACCTTGGCCGCAAACCGCGAGTGGCATAGTCGGAATTCATTTTTAATTTTATTTTTCATTTAAAACTGGTCGACGGTGCCTCTGGATCTGGAACCCCTTGAGCCACGGACCGTCCGGATCCGAGTAGCCCAGCTGCTCCTGGGCGCGACATCTGTTAGCTCCTGTATTGTTACTGTCTTTCCTGGTTTTCTGTTCTCTCCTGTTCATTTGCTGTCTCTCCTACCTTTCTGCTGTCCTTCTTGCCTATCTCATAACTCCTGTATTGTTAGTCTACTCTGCTTTACTGTTCTCTCCTACCCATTTGCTGTCCCTTCTACCTTTCTGCTGTCCTTCTTGCCTATCTCATAACTCCTGTATTGTTACTGTCTCTCCTGCTTTACTGTTCTCTCCTGCCCATTTGCTGTCCCTCCTACCTTTCTGCTGTCCTTCTTGCCTGTTAGCTCCTGTATTGTTAGTCTTCTCTGCTTTACTGTTCTCTCCTACCCATTTGCTGTCCCTTCTACCTTTCTGCTGTCCTTCTTGCCTATCTGTTAACTCCTGTATTGTTACTGTCTCTCCTGCTTTTCTGTTCTCTCCTGTCCATTTGCTGTCTCTCCTGCCTTTCTGCTGTCCCTCTTGCCTATCTGTTAGCTCCTGTATTGTTATGGTCTCTCCTGATTTTCTGTTGTCTCTCCTGCCCATTTGCTGTCCCTCCTACCTTTCTGCTGTCCTTTTTGGCAATCTGTTAGCTCCTGTATTGTTACAGTCTCCCCTGCTTTTCTGTTGCTTCTCCTCTCCATTTGCGGTCCCTCCTGCCTTTCTGCTGTCTTTTTTGCCCGTGTTAGCTCCTATATTGTTACTGTCTCCCCTGCTATTCTGTTTTCACCCTTGTCCATTTGCTGCCCTCCCTTCATTCCTGCTGTCTTTTTGGCCTTCCTTTTGCCTCTTTTGATATTTCACGGTCTACCTTTCTTTTCTGTTGTCTCTCCTACCCATTTGTCATCCCCTCTGTCTTTCTGCTGTCCTTCTTGTTTACTGTATCTGTTAGCTCCTATATTGTTAGTCTCCCCTGCTTTTTTGTTGTCTCTCCTAACCATTTGCTGTCCTCCTGCCTTTCTGCTGTCCTTCTTGCCTATCTGTTAGCGCCTGTATTGTTACTGTCTCTCCTGCTTTTCTGTTGTCTCTCCTGCCCATTTTCTGTCTCTCCCGCCTTTCTACTGTCCCTTTTGCCTATTTGTTAACTCCTGTATTGTTACTGTCTCTCCTGCTTTTCTGTTGCTTCTCCTGCCCATTTGCTGTCCCTCCTAGCTTTCTGCTGTCCCTCTTGCCTATCTGTTAGCTCCTGTATTGTTACTGTCTACCCTGCTTTTCTGTTGCTTCTCCTCTCCATTTTCTGTCTCTCCCGCCTTTCTGCTGTCCTTCTTGCCTATTTGTTAACTCCTGTATTGTTACTGTCTCTCCTGCTTTTCTGTTGTCTCTCCTGCCCATTTGCTGTCCCTCCTAGCTTTCTGCTGTCCCTCTTGCCTATCTGTTAGCTCCTGTATTGTTACTGTCTTTCCTGCTTTTCTGTTGTCTCTCCTGCCCATTTGCTGTCCCTCCTACCTTTCTGCTGTCCTTCTTGCCTATCTGTTATCTCCTGTATTGTTACTGTCTCCCCTGCTTTTCTGTTGCTTCTCCTCTCCATTTTCTGTCTCTCCCGCCTTTCTGCTGTCCTTCTTGCCTATCTGTTAGCTCCTGTATTGTTACTGTCTTTCCTGCTTTTCTGTTGTCTCTCCTGCCCATTTGCTGTCCCTCCTACCTTTCTGCTGTCCTCCTAACCATTTGCTGTCCTCCTGCCTTTCTGCTGTCCTTCTTGCCTATCTGTTAGCGCCTCTATTCTTACTGTCTCCCCTGCTTTTCTGTTGTCTCTCCTGCCCATTTTCTGTCTCTGTTGCTTCTCCTCTCCATTTGCGGCCCCTCCTGCCTTTCTGCTGTCCCTCTTTCCTATCTGTTAACTCCTGTATTGTTACTGTCTCTCCTGCTTTTCTGTTGCTTCTCCTCTCCATTTGCGGTCCCTCCTGCCTTTCTGCTGTCCCTCTTTCCTATCTGTTAACTCCTGTATTGTTACTGTCTCTCCTGCATTTCTGTTGCTTCTCCTCTCCATTTGCGGTCCCTCCTGCCTTTCTGCTGTCCCTCTTTCCTATCTGTTAACTCCTGTATTGTATTGTTACTGTCTCTCCTGCTTTTCTGTTGCTTCTCCTCTCCATTTGCGGTCCCTCCTGCCTTTCTGCTGTCCCTCTTGCCTATCTGTTAGCTCCTGTATTGTTACTGTCTCTCCTGCTTTTCTGTTGCTTCTCCTCTCCATTTGCGGTCCCTCCTGCCTTTCTGCTGTCCCTCTTTCCTATCTGTTAACTCCTGTATTGTTACTGTCTCTCCTGCTTTTCTGTTGCTTCTCCTCTCCATTTGCGGTCCCTCCTGCCTTTCTGCTGTCCCTCTTTCCTATCTGTTAGCTCCTGTATTGTTACTGTCTCTCCTGCTTTTCTGTTGTTTCTCCTGCCCATTTGCTGTCCCTCCTGCCTTTCTGCTGTCTTTCTTGCATGTGTTAGCTCCTATATTGTTACTGTCTCCCCTAATATCCTGTTTTCACCCGTCTATTTGCTGCCCTCCCTTCATTCCTGCTGTCTTTCTTGCCTTCCTTTTGCCTCTTCTCATATTTCACTGTCTACCTTTCTTTTTTGTTGTCTCGCCCAATTGCCGTTTCTCCTGTCGTTAAGAATATAACAAAGGTCAGGTGCCTAAAACATTTTTATTCCACCCAAGAGTCTGATTACAAAAAAAAAATTGCGCAGCTTCAGTGACTTTCAGCAGCTAAAAGGATTCGTATAAAAATAAATTGGTCGGAACTGGCGTTAATGGCTTATAAATTTGGGCAAATTTGTCTCAATGAAGCTCTTCTTCACCTCAGATGAACGGCTAAATATACTCCTCTTTATAAATGTTACATAAAGGCGTCAGAGAGTTAAATATAAAAACGAAATGTGGATACAAATAACTTTTCTGGAACTGAAACACTATAAACCCTTAAAGAAAAAATGGAGACGAAAATGAAATGATCTATTAAAATGCGGAAGACAACTCCGGAGCATAGGTGCAGCTCAAGAGAAGTCTAGAAGTCATGTATACGTAATTGTTTTCCTTAAGGGCAAAGGACACTACCATTACTCTGTAGATATGAAATAGTCTTCCTCCTCCAATACCCTGACCCTCTGGCCATTTCCCCTCAGTAGAATTAGGAGAAGGGGTACCCTATAATGGCTATCATGACCCATAGGAAAACAGTTATGGTAGCTGTATCAGTTGCTTTACTCTTGGCTTGATACATCATAAAATTTGATGAGCGTTGGAAAAAATTCATGATTTTGCGATACTCTGTCAAAAGACGTTTATGCTATATGTATCTGTAGGGGGCCACCAAGCGGTTGTGAAGTCAATTGCAGATTTTTGTTGTGTTTTGCTTCAATGTTGCAACAATTTTTTGACTTTTTTTTATCCTTAAAATATGTATGGAAAGTTTAGAGTAGACATATTTGTAAGCCATTACCCATATTGTCCCAGAGTCATCTGCCTTGAGACACCTTGGGCAATCGCCAAGTCACGGGGTGGGAATCCACGGCTAACCTGTGGCTGGTATATAGCTAAAAAAACCTTTTAATGTCAAGAGTATTCCAAAACACCAACTTTTGGAACCTGAAAATAAAAGACATTTATCACTCCCAAAATTGCCAATTTTGGATGTAATGTTGCTTAGGTCTGGTTCATGAATTTGTCCTTCAAAGCAATTACTAAAATAATGATGGTGTCACGCAGCGTCGGACTGGGTACTGGAAAAACCTCCAATAATACCAGGCCTAGCTGTGGTTACCTGTATGGAACTCCGGAGCTCTCACCTGAGCTACGGAGTGCAGCCTGGACTGAACTCAAGTTTTGCAGGACCAATTCCCTGGCGGTTGCGGTTCAGTTTATGACAGCCGTAGACAGGCCGGGCTGCCCTACGGAGCTTAGGTGAGAGCTCAGGTGAGAGATCCAGATTTCAGCTCGGCCTGTCAACGGCTGTCATGAACTGAACCGCATTCGCCGAGGAATCAGTTGGCGCTCGTGGGTCAGTCCTGCAAACCCTAAGTTCAGTCCAGGCTGCACTCCGGAGCTCAGGTGAGAGCTCCGGAGTTAAATGCAGGTAACCGCAGCCAGTCCTGGTATTACTGGAGGTTTCTCCGGTAGCTCGTCTGACGCTGGTGTCACGCTACGTTCGTAATGAGCATGTTCAGACCAACAAATGTCTGAGGCGCAACCAAAAAACACTCAACAATAACACCACAAACAAGGGGAAATAACAGGAACACAAGAACAATGGTGGGCCCTGGTGCTAGTGAGAGAGTAGATGGACACCTTCTGCCTTCACCTTAAGCTGTACCCTGCACTCTTCGCCAGACCCTATACAGGTTTCTCACCTGTCGCCGAGCAGGAATATCTGAAGCCCTAAAAAATCCATACTATAGTCCTAGCTGAGGAGTGGGATGGTACGGCTCTCTAGACCCACCGCTGCACTAATACAACAAGAGGGTAGGTGCGACAAACAGTGGAATACAACCAAAAAATGAGCAGATCCAACTTCAGGACAAATCCTCAGCAGCTCCTTCACCAAAGGGGGTCAGCACACAAAAGGCTTTGTATAGTCAGCAAAGCTTGGTGGGAGCCATGGCTATTTAAATACAAGGGTGTGTGACTACAGAGAAGGTGCAGCTGACCTTAACTGCAGGAGATCTGCTAGCAGAAAAACTGGCATTAACTATTTCTGCACCGAAAGAAACAAAACCAAATTTAAATGCAGCATCCTAGATAGAAATAAGGGCCTTTGGTTCTAAAGCTGCCACTAATCTCCAAAAACAGGGAGAAGGCAGTGACAGATGTGACAGATGGCTTATCCTTAAAGTCTACAAAGATCAGAATGGTAAAATCCACCAGATCAGACCATCAGCTGACCCTTACCAAAATCATAAAAGGGATGTGGAGCACAGCAGCTTCGTGAAGCAGTGGATCAGTGGGTTGTGCTCTACAGCGAGCAGCAGTGATCTGAGCTAGGTCTGATCGCTGCTGTTCAAGCACTTAAATGCCATTGTCACTCTCCGATAGTGCAATTTAAGTGATGCGGCACCAGTGGAAAGTCTGTTCTGGTGCCCATCGACGCCCAGTGACTCTTCGCTGCCATCTTTGTACTCCCATGAAGTAAGATTGTGGTTTTTGCTATGAACTGTAATGATGAAGTAGAAGTCACCCAACAATCACAATTCTTCTTACAGGACTAAAACATAAATTAAAAATAGCAAAAAAAATGATTAAAAAAATAAAAATAAAATCATATTGTTCAATCACCCCCTTTTCCTAATCTGAAAATTCCAAAATTAAAAAATAAATAAATCAATAAATAAAGAATATTTAGTATCACCACCGCATTTAGAAAAAAAAACAAAACCCATATGGTAAATACTGCAAAGAAAAACTGCTAAAGCGGGCTTTACACGCTGCGATATCAGTACCGATATTGCTAGCGTGCGAATCCGCCCCCATCGTTTGTGTGACACGGGCAAATCGCTGCCCGTCGCGCACAAAATCGCGCACCCCCGTCATGCGGAGTTACCTGTCCGGCGACGTCGCTCTGGCCGGCGATCCTCCTCCTTTCTAAGGGGGCGGGTCGTGCGGCGTCACAGCAACGTCACACGGCAGGCGGCCAATAGAAGCGGAGGGGCGGAGATGAGCGGGACGTAAACATCCCGCCGACCTCTTCCTTCCGCATTGCCGGTGGAGGCAGGTAAGGAGACGTTCCTCGCTCCTGCGGTGTCACACACAGCGATGTGTGCTGCCGCAGGAACGAGGAACAACATCGTTAATTTGAAGAGAACGATTTTTTTTTTTAGGACGACCTCTCCGCGGCAAACTATTTTGGCCGCTTTTGCGATAATTTTAGGTCGCATAAAAGTGTCACACGCTGCGATATCGTTAATGACCCCGGATGTGCGTCACTAACGACGTGACCCCGACTATAAATCATTAACGATATCACAGCGTGTAAAGCCCCCTTTTGACCCTGATTCATCAAGACTGGCGATCAGCGATTTCCTTGCTGGTGCTGATGAGGGGGCCGGTTGAGGTCAGATGTTCATTCATTAAGAGGCATACTAAGGAATGTCTGATGAGTGTCGTGTGCCTCTGGGCGCCTCGTCACCATTCCTGCTCCAGACCCCAACTACAGGAACATTTCTGGTGTAAGGAATGCCACTCATTCCTCATGAATTAGATGCGCGGTGATGTCATCACCCCCGGTCCACTTCAGCATGACCCCATATTGGTGGAGCTCATGGAACTTTCATGAAAATGCCAAAAGTTGCCAAACTTTTATGTATCTGGAAGTTGCTCAAAAATTTGAAAATTTGGTGACTTTACAATTTATTCCAGAATGCCGGTGAAATTGATTTGATGAATCACAATCAAAAATCTATCTTATTTTAATCACTGCAACTCTTCAACAAAATGCAATTAAAACACATCAAAATATCGTATGTTCCAAAAAATGGGATCCATGAAAGTTAGAGCCTGACGCGCAAAAAAGACTCCATACAGATCATCAATGGAAGACTAGGTAACTGTCTAAAAGTCAAAAAGTTCTTAAGAACTTCTAAACTTTCTTACACCAGTTCAGTCTTAACTCTTTCACCACCTTGGACGTACTAATACATCTAAAGTATTGTCCCTGCCTTTGATGCGGACTCACTGGATGAGCCTGCATCTTTCCCTGCACATGTCCACTGATCTGATCTGATCAATGCTAATGCTGATGCTGATGCTGATGCTGACGCTGACACTGATGCTCACATTGACACTGGTGCTGATGCTGATGTTAATGCTGACACTGATGCTCACATTGACACTGGTGCTGATGCTGATGTTAATGCTGACACTCACGTTGATGCTGATGCTCATACTGACGCTGATGCTGACGCTGATGCTGCCGTTGATGCTGATGCTCATACTGATGCGGATGCTGATGCTGACACAAATGCTGTTGCTGACACTGATACTGACACTGAAGCTGATGCTGATGCTGACACTGATACTGACACTGAAGCTGATGCTGATGCTGACACTGATGCTGACACTGATGCTGGCACTGATGCTGATGCTGACACTGATACTGATACTGACACTGACACTGAAGCTGATGCTGATGCTAACACTGACACTGACACTGATGCTAACACTGACACTGATGCTGACGCTGATGCTGACGCTGATGCTGATGCTGACACTGACACTGATGCTAACACTGACACTGATGCTGACGCTGATGCTGACGCTGACAGACACTGATGCTAACACTGACACTGACGCTGATGCTGACTCTGATGCTAACACTGACACTGACGCTGATGCTGACGCTGATGCTGATGCTGATGGTAACACTGACACTGATGCTGACGCTGATGCTGACACTGACGCTGATGCTGACTCTGATGCTAACACTAACGCTGATGCTGACGCTGATGCTGATGCTGATGGTAACACTGACACTGATGCTGACGCTGATGCTGACACTGACGCTGATGCTGACTCTGATGCTAACACTAACGCTGATGCTGACGCTGATGCTGACGCTGATGGTAACACTGACACTGATGCTGATGCTGATGCTGACACTGACGCTGATGCTGATGCTGACACTGACGCTGATGCTGATGGTGATGCTGACACTGATGCTGATGCTTATGGTGATGCTGACACTGATGCTGATGTTGATGCTGATGCTGACGCTGACGCTGGCACTGATGCTGATGCTGATGCTGACACTGATGCTGATGTTGATGCTGATGCTGACGCTGATGCTGGCACTGATGCTGATGCTGATGCTGATGCTGATGCTGACGCTGATGCTGGCACTGATGCTGATGCTGATGCTGATGCTGACACTGACGCTGAAGCTGATGCTAACACTGACATTGACGCTGACTCTGATGCGAACACTGACACTGACACTGACACTGACACTGATGCTGATGCTGACACTGATGCTGATGTTGATGCTGACACTGACACTGATGCTGACGCTGATGCTGATGTTGATGCTGACGTCGACACTGATGCTGACGCTGATGCTGACACTGATGATGATCTGATGAGTGCTGATTCTATGCTCTGTACCTCACAAGCAATTGGAAGATCACAGCTTCAAGTCACCTAAGCGTATTAGTAAAAACAATAAACATTGGAAAAAAATATGAAAAAAATAAAAAAACCACAAAAAAGGAAATCACCCCCCTTTTGCCCAATTGCAAATAAACCAATAATTAAAAAAATACACATATTTGGTATTGCCATGTTCAGATTTGCCCGATCTATCAAAATATAAAAAAAATCAATAAGTGTAAGGGAAAAAAACCCCAAACGCCAGAATTAATTTTTTTGGGCCACAATCACAACATTGCAATAAAATACAACAAGAGGCGATGAAAGCGTTGCATCTACCCAAAAATGGTATCAGTAAAAACATCAGCTCAATAAGCCATCACACGGACTAAGGCGGGCTTTGCACGCTGCGACATCGCAAGCCGATGCTGCGATGTCGCACGCGAAAGTCCCCGCCCCCGTCGCAAGTACGACATTGTGTGATACCTGACGTAGCGAACATGATCGCTACGCCAGCTTCACATGCACTCACCTGCCCTGCGACCGTCGCTCTGGCCGGCGACCCGCCTCCTTCCTAAGGGGGCGGGTCGTGCGGCGTCATAGCGACATCACACGGCAGGCGGCCAATATCGGCAGAGGGGCAGAGGTGAGCAGGATGTAAACATCCCGCCCACCTCCTTCCTTCCGCATATCCTACGGAAGCCGCAGTGACGCCGGTAGGAGATGTTTCTCGCTCCTGCGGCTTCATACACAGCGATGTGTGCTGCCGCAGGAGCGAGGAACAACATCGCACCTGTCGCTGCACCGGCATTATGGAAATGTCGGAGGCTGCAGCGATGATACGATTACGACGATTTTGCGCTCGTAAATCGTATCATCGAGCCTTTACACACTACGATGTCGCCTGCGATGCCGGATGTGCATCACTTTCAATTTGACCCCACCGACATCGCACCTGAGATGTCGTAGTGTGCAAAGCCGCCCTTAGATCCCCAAAAATGAGAATGTTGTAAAATGGTGACAAAAGTGCCTTTATTTCTTTTTTTTTTACAAGTTTCTGATTTTTTTTTCACCAATTAAGTGAAAAAACAAACAAACAAACAAACAAACTATGCATGTTTGGTACCGGTATCTGTGAATTCATACTGACTTGTGGAATCATAATACCTGGTCAGTTTCCATATAGTGAACATGGTAAATAAAAAAATTAAAAAAAAACAAAACAATTTTAGAATTGCACTTTTCTTTTTTGTTGCAATTTCACTCACTGGAGGTTTTTTTTTACCGTTTTCCAGTACACTATATATGGTTTCTTTCAAAAGCACAAGTCGTGATGGAAAACAAAAAAGCCAATGCACGGCTATATTGGGGGCGAAATAACAAAGTTATTTCTATTGGAAGAAGGGAAGGAAAAAACAAAAACGGAAAATTGCTGAATGGTGAAGGAAGTTAAACATTGGGATCTTTTTGCCACTGATATGAAGCCAGAGAGTAATCTTCCTTATTTTTCCCAAACCAGTGAGTCGGGGCGGCCTGTTGCTCTTGCGCCCCCTGCAGGTGTGCCCCAATTCTTGATATCTCCAGGTCCAGTTGTGCTCTGTACCTATTACTTTTCCCATGTACATCTACAATTCCTCTCTCAAGCATTTACTGTCATGTTTTACCGATGTTCCCTGCAGAACGTGAAGGACGATGGGCAGCATGTTTGGAGACTGAAGCACTTCAATAAACCGGCCTACTGCAACCTCTGCCTGAACATGCTGATTGGACTCGGGAAACAAGGGTTATGCTGCTCATGTAAGTACCTAATACTTACGTACTGTGTGTAGTCGGCCAGGGCAGAAACGTCTAATGGGAAATTTAGCTCATGTTAGGAAGCCATTGAAATAAAGTCATAAATAAATGAACTATACCTGTGTAGAAATGGGCTGGAAAGAAAAAGACAAAATTTGGCCCATGCCTGATGAACACTGAAACGCGTTGCATGAATGCATTACCTCCTATTTCATGTTATTGGGGTTTTTTTTTTACCTTTAAAGTAACTTTTTTAACAATAAAATACTCACTTGTTGGATCCAATTTTCATTCCATCTCAACTTTCTCAATCAGTAGGGTAAGTTTTTTCCTCCAGACTTTATTTTACATACCTGTGTAAGGGTCTACCACATAATCGCTTGGGCTACTCTTCCACCTGATCCCTTGGGCTACTCTTCCACCTGATCCTTTGGGCTACTCTTCCACTTGATCCTTTGGGTTATTCTTCCACCTGATCCCTTGGGTTATTCTTCAACCTGATCCCTTGGGTTATTCTTCCACCTGATCCCCTGGGTTATTCTTCCACCTGATCCCTTGGGTTATTCTTCCACCTGATCCCTTGGGTTATTCTTCCACCTGATCCCTTGGGTTACTCTTCCATCTGATCCCTTGGGTTACTCTTCCATCTGATCCCTTGGGTTACTCTTCCACCTGATCTCTTGGGTTACTCTTCCACCTGATCCCTTGGGTTACTCTTCCACCTGATCCCTTGGTTTACTCTTCCACCTGATCACTTGTAGTACTCTTCCACCTGATCCCTTGGGTTATTCTTCCACCTGATCCCTTGGGTTATTCTTCCACCTGATCCCTTGGGTTATTCTTCCACCTGATCTCTTGGTTTACTCTTCCACCTGATCTCTTGGGTTACTCTTCCCACTGATCCATTGAAAGCTGCACCCCTGAACTTGTGCCTACTGGTGATTTGTCAAGGGTGTTATTATTATCCTTGTGTCGTCCTTCTTCTTTTGTAGAATTCCTTTAACTCATCTAGGAGCCATCAATATAAAGATATTAGGGAATTGTATATGGTCGTGTTATAATATATAAGTGTAAGACATTGGAAATTAATATTGGGACCTTGGTCTTGAAGGATCCAGAATACAATTTTGGCTCTTTTGTAGACTAAGTTTGGTGGCGGCCACCTGGCAAACCATCTACATGACCATACATGTGTTTTTCCGTCTCTAACAAAGTCTGTGATATACTATAATATGGAAACAACCAAACTAGTGACTCCCTTAGACTTAGGGGTACTTTGCACACTACGATATCGCAAGCTGATGCTGTGATGCCGAGTGCGATAGTCCCCGCCCCCGTCGCAGCTGCGATATCATTGTGATAGCTGCTGTAGCGAATATTATCGCTACGGCTGCTTCACATACACTCACCTGCCCTGCGACGTCGCTCTGGCCGGCGAACCGCCTCCTTATTAAGGGGGCGGGTTGTGCGGCGTCACTGCGACGTCACACGGCTGGCGGCCAATAGGAGCGTAGGGGCGGAGATGAGCGGGATGTAAACATCCCGCCCACCTCCTTCCTTCCGCATTGCAGCTGGGACGCAGGTAGGAGACGCTCCTCGCTCCTGCGACTTCACACACAGCGATGTGTGCTGCCGCTGGAGTGAGGAACAACATCGGACTGTCGCGTCAGCGTAATTATGGAATTCGCCGACGCTACACTGATGATGCGATTACGATGCTTTTGCGCTCGTTAATCGTATCATCTAGGATTTACACACTACGATTTCGAGAGCGACGCAGGAAGTGTGTCACTTTCGACATGACCCCACCGACATCGTACCTGCGATGTCTTAGTGAGTGTGCAAAGTACCCCTTAGATAAAGCAATCGGTGTGAGTGGCAACTTCTTCTCAATAGGTCAACTTGCCCAACAGCCAACATAGAAGTTGAGGGTCGGGGCTCCTAGATGCCCAGGATGGGGTAGACCTCACACCATATGCCCTATCTGCCCTTCCTATCATCCAGTCCTGCTCCGGTGTGGTTTGGATACATCTGAACATTGCACATTGACTTCTATAGTGTTTCCATCTCCATCAAAGTTTATGATATAATATGGAGACAACCAAACTAGTGACTCCGTTAGATTTAAATAAAGCAATTGGTGTGAGTGGCCACTTCTCAGCTGGTCAAGTTGTCCAACAGCCATCACAGAAGGTGGCTCCGAAACGCTCATGCCATATGCCCAATCTGCCCTTCCTATCAAAGAGTCCTGCTCCGGTGTGGCTTTGATACATCTTAATATTTTACATTGGCTTCTATGATCGTGGTTGCAGCTTTAAGACAGATTACAAAAACCTCATCTCCGTGTAGAGCTCACCGGCTTCTGATCCAAGCAAATACCACAAACTGCTTTACTGTTCTCCACAATAGGTAAGCAATAAATACATCATTGATGCAGAAGAGTAAGAAATGCATTGTGCCAAAGCCACAAGCCTCTACCTCAGAAAAGCTGCTGAAATATTAAAGTCCGATAGTAATGTGGACTCAGCGAGTCCTAAGTAATGTGGTGGTAATATTTAATATTGAAGGTGAACAAAGTCCAGACAAGGAACGGAGACGGCCAAGAGAGTTATCGCATCTGACTTGCATAAAGGTTAATTTCTCTTCTCTGTTATTTACATATCTATCTATCTATCCAGAAAAGTATTTGCCCTGTAAACAACAGTGTTGTGGGAAACTTTTCTGTGAGATTTCTCCTCTTCATCCAGAAGAGCATTTATGAGGTCAGACACTGATGTTGGGAAGAGCCCGGGCTCACAATGTCCATTGTAGGTCATCCCAAAGCTGTTGGATAGGAGTGAAGTGCAAGCTTTATGCAGCCGGTCAGATTCCTCCACCAAAGTTCCCGAACCATCTCTTTATGGACAATGTGCACTGGTCACAGTCATGGGGAACAGAAATGATTCTTCCCCAGACTGTTCCTACAAATCTTCCCCAAATGTTTCCCTTCATTGGAACTAAGAGGCCAAGACTGACCCCTTAAAAACATCCCCAAAGCATTATCCTCCTCACAATTGTACAGTGGCCAGTCGGGCAGATAACGATCTTCTGACAATCACCAAACCCAGACTCCTCCATCACATGCACATAAAGCAGTGGGATCCGTCATTGCACAGAACACGTCTCCTCCAGAGTCCAGAGGTGGCGGCTTTACACCGCTCCATCCAGTGCTTGGCATTGTGTTTGGTGATGTACGGCTCGGCATTGTGTTTGGTGGTGAATGGCTCGGCATTGTGCTTGGTGATGTATGGCTCGGCATTGTGCTTGGTCACATATGGCTGCAGCAGCTATTCGGCCATTAATCTCCCAGCAGGCGCAGTGTTTGTGCTGATGTTACTACAGGAGGTGTGACATTTCTGTCCTCTGCTCCTCAGCAATCGGCCCCCCACTCTGTAATATTAGAGGGTCTACACTCCATGGATGAGTTGCTGCAGTTCCTTCCACTTCTTAATAATAATCACTCACAGGTGATGGGGAAAGATTCAGGAGCAAGAAATGTCGTGAACGGACTTGGTACATTGGTGGCTCCATACTTTCCTTATATTTGGCTGTTCCCAGAGCAGATATTAGCTATTCCCACCATCCAGATGCCGGATGTTGGACCCCCACCAATCTTGTATTTATGCAATATCATGCTTGGGTGCTCTGTACTTGTAAAGAGCAAGTGTATGCTCGGATGGGCGCAAGTCGAGTACCAGAGTATAACGGACATCAATGGGGAACTTGAGCATTTTTCCAGGAACTCTTCTAACTGCTCATTATGAATACCAAGCACTTGAACATAGTACCGAGCACCCGAACATGGTAGTGCTCACTCATCACTAGTTACGAGTACCGAGCACTTGAGCATGGTAGTGCTCGCTCATCACTAGTAAGGACATTTTTTTTCATCTTCCAAAAAGTGATAGATTTTGGTAGCCCGGTTGGCCCAACTGTTGATGTCTCAGTCTACCAGTAAGTAAGAGAAAGATGACAAAGAGTAGGGCTACATTTGGATAAAAGCTCCTATATTAGAGTTTATTATTTTGCAGTTTTTAGTTAGACTTTAGGTATCCATTTTGGATGAGCCTTGGCCAATAACAAAAGGCAACGATTCCAAAATACTATCGAAGCTCTACCAATGATTTGAGAGAAAGAAAGAATAAAAGTTCAGTAATGTGAGGGACCTGGCTGTGCCACTCATACAGACAATGTTTTGTTTTCTTGGTAATGTCATCGATAATCCTATGATCCCACATTTTGCCTAATGTGCCTGGAAAATCAAATGTTAGAAGCAGATGGTGTATTCCGGAAGGCAACAAATTTACCCAATGAAGACATAGCGTTGTTTTCGTCGTGTGTTACAAATGAACTTGTGCTGCTGAGTACATGGCATCTATGACAACACTTGCTATCTGGAAATGGACTAATCAGCTATTTAAGGATCGGATAAACCAATAGACGAAACATCATAAACTCATATGGCTTTTACTTTCGTGCTTGCCAGCTGCTCATAAGCGTATATTTTGGAAAATGTAGATTATTTTTTTTTTTTATATTTTTATTAACAAATGACACCAGTCCATTTGGCTGCCATTAATTTGTCTTCAAAGTACTCATCATTTGGGGGGTCATTTTTTAAAAATTTGAGTTGGGACTAATTGGATTACGCATTTCCTGCCCTGCTCTGATAAGGTTTTCTTGTTTTATATTCATCATGTTTCCCGTAATTATTGACCTTCTGAAGACAACTGAGAAAAACAGCCCAAGTTCTGATTTATGGATTCTTCTATCACGCCTTTTCTGGAAATGTGGTTGACTTTCTTCTGCTTTCTTTTTAAATCTTAAGAATGATGTGTTTTTAGAATTTACTCATGTTTTTTTTTGTCTTTCAGTCTGCAAATACACCGTTCACGAACGTTGCGTCTCCAGAGCTCCCCCATCTTGCATTAAAACTTACGTAAAGTCAAAGAAGGACACAAATGTACGTCCTGGATACAAAGTTTAGCTGGAGTTGAATTGCCAAGTTGAAAAATTTGGAACTTTTCAAATTTAACATCTCTGGTTTGGTTTTGCAGGTTATGCATCATTTTTGGGTGGAAGGAAATTGCCCTACCAAATGTGAAAAGTGCCACAAAGCCATCAAGTGCTACCAAGGCCTCACAGGATTACACTGTGTGTGGTGTCAGATTACAGTAAGTTTGGCCCTCTTTTTGCTTATTTAAACTGTTTAGTAGACGGAAGGGATAGTGTTGTTTTTTTATCCATTTTATATTTTGAAAACAAAAATATGGTGAATTTTTTTGCTTCTGACTTAGTTTTTGAAACAGTGAATTTTGTCTAGAAAATGTTTTATATATTTAAAAAAAACCAAAAAAAAAAAAACCTTGTGAATTTTCGTATTAGGCAAATCTTAGCCGATTAAGGAGGTGCACTGTCCACCAGTAAAATTGGGGAACAGCTGGGTGGTGTTATTTTTTTATACATTTTATACTTAAAAAAACAATATGGTGAACTTTTTGGCTTCAGATTTAGTTTTTGAAATAGTATATTATATCTAGAAAATGTTTTGTATTTTTTTTATTTATTTATTTTTTTTAACCTTATGAATTATCCTATTGGGCAAATTTTAGTCGATCAAGGAGGTCCTCTGTCTACCAGTAAAATTGGGGAGCAGCTGGATGGTGTTTTTTTATACATTTTATATTTAGAAAAAAAATATGGGGATTTTTTTTTTGCTTTGGACTTAGAATATTATATCTAAAAAATGTTTTGTATTTTTTATTTTTTTTTAAAAAAAGGCTTGCGAATTATCTTATTTGGCAAATCTTAGCCAATCAAGGGGTTCCTCAGTCTACCAGTAAAATTAGGGAACAGCCAATAAGTTTATTTTTTTTCTGGAGCACTCGGCATGTCTTTAGTGTTCAAATGGAATTGTGTAATTTGTTCTTCGTCCTGTGGGGGCACTGCAGTAAAAAAAAAACAATACTTGCTGCAAGAAAGGGCAGGACTTAAAGGCTTTATATCATGAATGGTTCCCAATTATTGTACCTGACTTTGCCGGTAAGAAATAGAAGGGCCTGATGTTTGTATACCAGGCACATCACTCAATTGCTCATACAATGTGACCAACCAGGGCTGTGGTCTATTTCTTTAATGGCCCCATGGCAGTCACTTGCTTCTACAATTTGTTTCTTGTTCCTCCACAAAATCCAGCTGATTAATTGGGAATTATATTAGTAAGACCCTCTGATTTTGTGGGAGATCCTTATAATATAAAATATTTCCAAATGTGGACAATCCCTTTAAGAAAGTGTGATCAGTTTCTCTATCAGCCAGACATTTTGTATTTAATTTTCTGGAAAGTTTTTATTTAAACTCTCCTTCTCACATGTAAAGCTACATGGATTAAATGGCGCAATAATAATAATAATAATAATAATAATAATAATAATAATAATAATAATAATAATAATAATAATAATAATAATATTCTCCTAAATTTCTGTTTTCATAGTGAGAGAATAGGAAGATTTTAAAAAAAGGATTACATTTAAAATGTATCAATTACTTCTGTAATATATTTAAAAAAAACAACAACCAAGATTTAGGACCATAATGATGACATACGAAATTAGAATCATTTTTTGTTTAGTTTATATAATTACTCTTTTAGATTTGAAACATTTTTTAATCAATTTAGTTCATTGCACCCAATTTTTTTAGATGAGTTACATCTAAAGTTGCATTTTTTTGCATTAAACACATTAAAAAATATCAATAAAAATATAAATTAAAAATATTTTTTTTCCAATTTTTATAAATATTTCAGATGAATTGAATTTTTCACTTTGCGTGAAAATGTGAAAAAATGTAAAAGTGTCCAATGGATCTCTATGAGTCCTATTGACAGCAAAATTAAGTACAGTCAACAGAAGATTTCTGTGTAGTATTCCAAAGATATAACTCTCCCAAAAATTAACTACGAAACAAAAAATTAAGCCTTGATTTAATTTGTTTTTGGAAATAACAAACACATTTTAAAGAACATTTTAAAAAAAAAAAATAGTATTATTATTATTATTATTATTTTTATTTTCCTTTCATTTCCATTCGTATTAATTTCATTCCCATTTTTAATTTTGAATTTAAATACATGAAAATAATAACATCTAACTTTTTTTATAGTAATTCAATTATTTCAATTTTTCACTAAAAATACCAAGTACAATTTTGCATTTGTTTCGTTTTCCAAATAAATGGTATAAAGAATTATTTATTTTATTCATTGTTAATATATCAATTATTTTATTTATTATATTTTATTTATTCTGTTATATATTTATTAGATTTTATTATATTATTTGAATTATAATTAGAAAAACGTTTTCAAGTAAAAAAAAAAAAAAAAAATCAGTAAAGTTTGAAAAACAAATTACAATTTCAGTTTTATTTTTCTAATTATTTTTAAAACCACTATGGAAAATAACTTACATGCCAATTCATCATTTGCAATCTTTTTAAGTTATTTTTTCTTTTTTTTCCTATGGTATTTCTTCACGTTTTATTGCCCAAAATTCCTCAAATTGGCGCATGCTTTTTTGTGTAAAGTCAAAAATGGGCATTTTTAATTTCAGTAACCATTTTTTTGCAGCTGTTTGATCAAAAAGTCGAATTTTTCAAACATCTAGAAAATCTTTCTAATGGGTAATAGAAGTGAATGTCTCTAATTTTCCAACTTTTTTTTTTTAAAAAATTGCACATAAAGAATCAGCCAAAAATATCTGGAATTGCCAAACTCCTACCACAAAGAGGAAAAAAAAACAAACAGGCAAGCACATATAAAATAGACTTTAACCCCTTCACCACCCAGTGATTATAGCTATTTGAGGTCTTGTTTTTTGCAGGACGAGTTGAATGACACCACTCGTTTTGCCCCATATTGTACTGGAAAATGGAAACAAAAAATCCAAGTGCAGTGAAATTGCAAAATAAGTGCAGTTTCAATTTTTTATTTATTTATTTATTTTATTTTTTTTGGGAGTGGAGGGGGGATTATGTACCATGTTCACTATATGGTAAAACTGACCTGTCAGTGTGATTCCCCAGGTCAGTATGAGTTTGTAGATACTTAGCATGAATATTTTTTCTTTTTATTTACGTGGTAGAAAAAAAAATTCAGAAATTTGTAAAAAAAAAAAAAATTGGTGTTTTTGGAGCCATTTTTGCAAGACCCATAATTCTCTTATTTTTTGGAATTTGGATCTGTAGGATGACTTATTTTTTGCGTTTTGAGCTGACATTTTTAATTATACTCTTTTGGTGTAGATCTGACATTTTAATCGCCTCTTATTGCATTTTATTGAAATGTTGAGCCAACCAAAAATCTGTACTTCTGTCGTTTTGATTTTTTTCTTGTTACCCCCTTTACCAGGCACATTAATATATTTTATATTTTGATACATCGGGCATTTCTGTGCACGGCTATACCAAATACATGTGTTTTTTTTATTGTTTTATTTTCAATGGGACAAAAGGGGGGTGATCTGAACTTTATTATTTTTTTTTTTATATTTTTTCAGATTTTTAAAAACTTTTTTTTCACTTTTTATTATTTTTACAAGTCTTCTTAGGGGACTTCAAGCTGTGATTGTCGGATCGCTTGTGCTATACAGAGCAGAGGATCCACATCAGCTCCAGAGATTGACAGCGGGATTTAACTAGTTAACAGGCGCATCTCCGACCCATCCGCGCCTTTTTGAGGCACATGTCAGCTGATCAGATTAGCCGACGTGCAGGGTGTCATGGCTCAGATTTGATCTTGCAATCTCCGGTGGTGTTGTCCATTTCCAGGTTCGGTGCTGTCCTGGAGTTCAGGTTCTGAACACTTTGTTTTTGTTCATTACTTGTCTGCCAACAAGTGTTTCCAAGGCTATAAATCCTCCAGTTGCTTATCCAAGTCCTTGACATCTCATCTTACTGGATTTATTCAGTATTTTGAGGATGTGTTTTCCGAGCCTGAGTGGGAAGTTCTTTCTCCGCATAGATCATATAATTGTGTGATCGATTTCAAACCAGGTGCCAAAATGCCCAAGTTTCATTTGTTTAATCTCTCTCTTCCAGAAATAGATGCATGAAAGGAGTACATCCAAAATAGTCTGGCCAAGGGGAATATTTTGCCATCCACCTCTCCAATAGCCATGGGGTTTTTCTTTGTTAAGAAAAAAAGATAGAGGTTTGCGTCCATTGTTGGATTTTAGAGATTAAGATCATGGTTCACAATCCATATCCTTTACCTCATATACCTAACCTGTTTAATCAACTGTCACACACGGACTTGGGGAGGGTTCAGCATGAGGTGAGACACATAACAAATAGGGGTTTCACCCCAACAAACAAAGGGTACAACAGGGACACTTAACCGACAGTGGGCTCTGGTGCAAGGGAAGGGGATAATGGGACACCTCCTGCACTCACCTTCAGCTGCACCCTGCACTCCTAGCCGCTCCGTATAGAGGATCCGCACCTGTCACCAAGCAGGATACCTAAAGCCATGAGGGACCCTATAATAGCTCTGGCTAGTAAGCTGGCAGGTGAGGATTGCTAGTCCCACAACTGCAATAATTCAACAAGAAGGTAAAATAGGACAGACAGGGTTAAGAACAAAAGGATAAAGCGCAACTTCACAGCTGCAGTCAAAAACAAGGATTGCAGCCTTCACCACTTCCAAACAGCAAGAGCTCCAGCAGCTTCTTCCACCTTGAGGCCTACCTACAGAATGAATCAGAATAACCAGTGCCCAGTGACCATATATAGGGAAAGAAAGTGATCACAAACCGGAAGTACCTGAGACCAGGAGTCAGAATCTGCTGGAAGAGATGGCCGTGACATCAACTAGCTGAAACAAAATGATTTACTAAACTTGATCCTCAAACATATTCGGCAAGGTGATTAGTGAAATACTGCATTTAATACACCCAAGGGTCACTTTGAAAATTTGGTGATGCTGTTCGGGTTGACTAATGGCTCAGCAGTTTTTCAGAACGTCATAAAAAAATGTGTAAACACTAATAGGGTGAGGGGTATTTGTGAAGATGTGGCTTTAACAATTGAGCAGTAATGACTCTTTATGGAAGACTAGACACACCTTCTCATTAAAACAGCTTTCTTTATTTTCATGACTCTGAAAATTGTAGATTCACATTGAAGGCATCAAAACTATAAATTAACACATGTGGAATGAAATACTTAACAAAAAATTGTGAAACAACTGAAAATCTGTCTTATATTCTAGGTTCTTCAAAGTAGACACTTTTTGCTTTGATTACTGCTTTGCACACTCTTGGCATTCTCTTGATGAGCTGCAAGAGGTAGAAATGGTCTTCTCTTCACAGGTGCGCCCTGTCAGGTTAAATAAGTGGGATTTCTTGGCTTATAAATGGGGTTGGGACCATCAGTTGTGTTGTGCAGACGTCTGGTGGATACACAGCTGATAGTCCTACTGAATAGACTGTTAGACTTTGTATTATGGCAAGAAAAAAGCAGCTAAGTAAAGAAAAACGAGTGGCCATCATTACTTTAAGAAATGAAGGTTAGTCAGTCCGAAAAATTGGGAAAACTTTGAAAGTCTCACCAAGTGCAGTGGCAAAAAACATTAAATGCTACAAAGAAACTGGCTCACATGAGGACCGCCCCAGGAATGGAAGACCAAGAGTCACCTCTGCTGCGGGGGATAAGTTTATCCGAGTTACCAGCCTCAGAAGTCGCAGGTTAACAGCAGCTCAAATTAGAGACCAGGTCAATGCCACACAGAGTTCTAGCAGCAGACACATCTCTAGAGCAACTGTTAAGAGTAGACTTTGTGCACCAGCCTTCATGGTAAAATAGCTGCTAGGAAACCCCTTGTAAGGACAGGCAACAAGCAGAAGAGACTTGTTTGGGCTAAAGAACACAAGGAATGGACATTAGACCAGAGGAAATCTGTGCTTTGGTCTGATGAGTCCAAATTTGAGATCTTTGAATCCAACCACCGTGTCTTTAGGTGACGCAGAAAAGATGAACAGATGGCCTCTACATGCCTGGTTCCCACCGTGAAGCATGGAGGAGGAGGTGTGATGGTGCTTTGCTGGTGACACTGTTGGGGATTTATTCAAAATTAAAGGCATGCAGAACCAGCATGGCTACCACAGCATCTTGCAGCGGCGTGCTATTCCGTCCGGTTTGCGTTTAGTTGGACCATCATTTATTTTTCAACAGGACAGGGACCCCAAACACACCTCCAGGCTGTGTAAGGGCTATTTGACTAAAAAGGAGAGTGATGGGGTGCTACGCCAGATGACCTGGCCTCCACAGTCACCAGACCTGAACCCAATCGAGATGGTTTGGGGTGAGCTGGACCGCAGAGTGAAGGCAAAAGGCCCAACAAGTGCTAAGCATCTCTGGGAACTCCTTCAAGACTGTTGGAAGACCATTTCCGGTGACTACCTCTTGAAGCTCATCAAGAGAATGCCAAGAGTGTGCAAAGCAGTAATCAAAGCAAAAGGAGGCTACTGTGAAGAACCTAGAATATAAGACATATTTTCAGTTGTTTCACACTTTTTTGTTAAGTATTTCCAATTTAAAATTTTTATTGAATTTTCATAAGCATACAGTAAAAGAGCATGGGACCATGTAATGATAGATAGTTTTCATCAAACATCTGGACAAAATTAAACTGTCATAGGAGTCATAATGGATTATAGGTCATTACGGTAACACATGGATCCTCATTTTAAACCGTAGAAACCAGTAACACAGGGAGGAAAGACAGGGGAGAGTAGCAGTCATGAGATGTAGGAAAGATAGCGTAAGTCGGAGAGAAAGGAGGAAAAATAGAAAGTAGAGCGCGGTGACCGGGGCTAATACACTGTCCGCTGGACCAAGGCCATTCGAAAAGATGATGTGTGTCGTCTGAAGAAGAGAGGGGGCCGGGGTGCTTGTTCCTCGGGAGTTACATTAGATCCAAGAATTTTTTACTAGACAGAAAAGATTCCCACTGGGACCATTTGGTGGCTGTCTCCACTGTCTGCCCGCGTGACTGGGCCATCACCACCTCCATACGGTGGATCACATTAACCTCCATTACCCACTCTTCCAACGAAGGGGGAGCAGAGTCCTTCCATCGTCGTGGGATCACTGTCTTGGCTGCCTGGAGAAGATGGCCTAGGATAGAATTTTTATAGACCTTTTCGGATACATTAAAGATGTACAATAATACCGCCTCTGGGCGACTCGGGACCGCAACCCCGGTAACCTCATGAATGGCCGCCAGTATTTTATTCCAAAAGGCCGACAAGCTCAGGCAGTACCACCAGATATGCGCCATAGTGCCCCCCTGCGCTCCACAGCGCCAGCACGTGTCAGGAATTTCGGGATACCATGCATGAAGAGATGCTGGGACCCTATACCATCTAGAAAGTATTTTATAGCTGGTTTCTTGCATCCTGGTGGCCACCACGGACCTGTGGGTCAAACGGAAACAACGTTTCCACTGATTCTCAGGGAAAGTCTGGCCGAGCTCCGCCTCCCATGCCGCACAGAAGCGGGGGGGAGACGTCTCCGCCGCGTTCGTCATACATTTGTACACCTTTGAGATTGCATGGCGTGCATCAGAGGACCCACTACAAAGGTTTTCAAAAGGCGTTTGGGGCAAGTGGTGGGCTCTGTCAATGTCCTGGGAGGTTATGAAATGTTTGAGCTGGGCATATTCAAAGTGGAACCGCAGTTTGAAGTTGCGGTTCTCTACAATCTCCCGGAGCGGAAGGAGGGATCCTCCCGAAGCTACCTGGTTTAATCTCAGGGGGTTTAGCTTCGTGCGTCCCAGAAAGTTGTTAGACGACGCTCCCGGTAGAAACTCCGGGTTGTCAGTTAGTGGCATAAGGGGTCCCCTAGGCTGGATCATGAGGTTGCGTGATGATATAGAATGTATCGTTCGTAGTGTTTGTTTGGTACTATAGGACATCTCAATTTTATGCTTGGTGAGGAGGGGCCAGGTCCACGGCAAGGTCGATGTCGATAAAGGGCACAGATCCTGTGCCAGGCAGACCCAGAGCTTAGACCTAGAGCAGTGCAAAAGGTCCAAGACCCTGGCATAAGCGGCTGCCATATAATATCGCCTACAATCGGGCAGACCTGCTCCCCCCGCGTTTTTGGTCCTGGTTAAGACGCTGCATCTCAAGCGAGCACGTTTTTTGGACCAGACAAATTGGTTAAATATGCGTTGTATCTTGGCCCAATATGTTGCCGGGATATATACCGGAACCGTCTGGACCAGGTACAGTAATCGCGGCAGGGCGGTCATCCTGAGAGCGCCAATCCTGCCAAACCACGAAAGAGTGCCTTTTTGCCATGAGGCTAGGTCTCCCTCGAGTCTTGACAGAAAAGTTTGATAGTTTAATTGAAAGAGCCTATTCAGGTCGGAGGGAATCTTTATGCCCAGGTATTCAATGCTACCATGGGATGGCCATTTAAAGGGAAAGCTTGGTTTTAGGGCGTTTACCATTGTGTGGGGCAGAGAGATATTCAGCGCCTCCGACTTGTCAAAATTGATTTTGAAGTTGGACCATTTACTAAAGCGGTTTAGCTCCACCAGCAGGGACGGGAGGGATGTAAGAGGGTTACATAAATAAATAAGGAGATCATCGGCAAACGCGGCACATTTATGTTCCCGGTTGGCAACCCGAATGCCCTGAATATCCGGGTTAGCCCTAATGGCCGACAATAAGTGTTCCATTACTAATACGTATAATAAAGGTGATAGGGGGCATCCTTGCCGGGTCCCATTCCGGATGGGGAAGGGCCTCGACAGAGTGCCATTAATCTTAATGTATGCAGTCGGAGAGTGATATAAAGCCATAATCTTAGAGGAGCAAATGGGTCCCAGGCCCATATGCTCCAATGTCTGTGAGAGTGACTGCCATGAGACTCTGTCGAAGGCCTTCTCAGCATCCAAAGATAACAACATCAAGGAGAGTTTTTTAGTGTGCGCATGTTGGATTAGGTCTAAGGTCTTTATAGTATTGTCCCTAGCTTCTCTGCCCTGGACAAACCCGACCTGGTCTGGATGGATCAGGTCAGGAAGCAAAGGGCCCAGTCTATTTGCCAAAAGCTTGGCATAGATTTTTAAATCTACATTAAGGAGTGATATCGGTCTGAAACTGCTACATATTGTGGGGTCCTTTCCAGCCTTACGAATCAGAGAAATATGGGCCGTGGTTGAATGGGGCGGGAAAGGGACCGAGTCCGAGATTGAGTTGAAAGAGAGGAGCATTAAGGGTGCTAACTGTTCCGAGAAGGCTTTATAAAATTTAGCGGGAAATCCGTCAGGTCCAGGACTCTTATTACCCGGTGTATCACGGATCACCATCAACAGTTCATTCAATAAAAATGGACTTTCCAGGTCCTCAATTGTGGAGCTACCAAGGCGCCTAAAGGGTGAGGGCATTGAGGGGCACTCGGCACTCGACTCAGAGGGTTCGACAGGTAAATTATATAGCTTGGAATAATAGTCATGGAACGTGTTGGAGATGTCGGGGGTGGCGTAGAGTAGTTCATCACGTGAGTTCTTGATGCAAGGTATAAGGGTGTGGGCTCTTCCCTCTCTCAACGCGTTGGCCAGTAACCTGCCCGGTTTATCTCCAAACTCATAAAACCTCCCTTTCCCTACCTGTATCAGGCGCTTATATGAGGAATCCAACAACTTTTTGACCTCCATCCTGGCCTGTAAAAGGGCCTGTAGGTTCGCGGCCGATAGTGCTCGTTTGTGGATAAGCTCACGTTCAGAGACCCTACGAAGGGCTGTTACTATATCCTGGGCCCGTTCTTTTTTGATTCGGGACCCATGCTTAATAAAAATACCTCGTATGACACATTTCAATGCTTCCCACTTATAAGTGGGGGCTGTGTCATCAGTTAAGTGGTCTGTTACGAACCCCGTGATAGAGGTCTGAACGTCGGAAACACAGAGCTCATCCAACAGCAACGACTCATTAAGCCGCCACGAACCCCTGGGGGTCGAGAGGGAGGGTATCTCAATTGTACAATAGACCGGAGCATGGTCCGACCATAGTATGTTGTCCATCCCAGTGTGTCGAATCCAGGGGAGAGCGTTATGTTGTAAAAGTATATAGTCTATGCGACTGTATGAGTCTTGAGTGAGGGAATAGAAACTATAATCTCTGTCGGACGGGTGTTTCAGTCTCCAGGTGTCGAACAGTTGAATACGCAATAGAGCTTTTTTAATACGTTTGATTGTGCTGTAAGCAATGTTAGATTTCCCCCTGGAGTTGTCCAATGTGGGGTCGAGGGTGACATTGAGGTCGCCACATAGAACCACTGTACCCTGTATCAGAGGGACCGCAACGTCTACCAGGCGGGTGACAAAGCTATCTTGCTTTTGGTTTGGGGCATATGCGTTAATGACTGTGAGTGTTTGATCCCCTACCTTCAGCGAGAGGATGATGTACCGTCCAAGACTATCAGTCGTACATTTTAGGATTTGATGTGGGAGGGATTTATGGATGGCTATCGCCACCCCTTTAGATCGGGAATCCGGGTTGTCTGAGGATACCCATGTCTGATAATACTTATTTTTGAAAATGGGGGCATGCCCTTGTTTGAAGTGGGTCTCCTGGAAACACACCATGCTCACCTTCTGTTTATGGAAGTGGTACAGGATCTGTGTTCGTTTCTCCGGAACATTGAGGCCCCTGGCGTTAAAAGAGGCAATAGTCAGGTCCGCCATCTATAAGAGAGTGTGACATTAAAGATACATGAGAGAGGGGATCGAACACGATCAGCCCGGCCGCCAAGAGAGGAAGGAGGGAGAGGGTTGAAAGAAGTAGAGTATAGCGAAGAAGAAGACAAAGAGAACATCAGAGCACAAAACCTTGTATAATAAACTAGATTCGAACAAACGTTCCTAGGGAACATATCCGCCTTTGCTTGGCAGGACAGGGGATCCCCACCTATTTGGGGAAAAAGGATGTCAGACATAGCAAAGCAAAACAGAACTCCGGATATACTAAAAATATTAAAGATAACCATAAGCACCGGCTAAGGTATTGATGGCTAATGTAATACGGGCAATGAATAGGTTTAAACGCAGCAGATGAAAGTCACTTAGTTGTAAATAACTGTAAATAACTGTGTATAGAATAAGTCATAAAGGCGCACACGGCCTCAGGGCTTCTCTATGTCGGGTATCGAGAGCGTCCTGCCCCACGGCCCCGTTCTCCTCTTGGAGGCAGGCCCCTATTGGGCCCCGGGAATGGGGCTGGTTTGGTGGATGTGATCCTTTCCCTGGGGGTCCAGGTCTGAAGCAGAGTAGTCGGCCAGGCCGCTATAGGGATTGTAGGTAGGCCCAGGCTCCTGATGAACGCCGGGAGGTCCTCCGGGGAGCGCAGGACCCGCCATTGAGAGTCTTTTTGCACCGCCAAGGAGAATGGGAACCCCCACCGGAACGGAAGTCCCTTTTCTTTCAAAACATCCAGAAGGGGCTTCAAAGTAGCACGTTGGGCTAGAGTGTGCCTGGAGAGATCTGGCATTATGCGGATGGCAGATCCATTGTATGACAAGTTTGGTTTCTTCCTGGCTGCCTGTAGAATAGCCTCCTTTGCTGCAAAGAAATGCACCCTACAGACCACATCTCTTGGGCGGGGATCATCCGGATCTGGGGGACGTAGAGCCCTATGTGCTCTATCGAGCTCTAGAGGGGCACCCGGCGGTTTCTTTAACAAGTTATTAAAAATGGAACGGAGGATGCCGGGGATGTCCGGAGCAGCTATAGACTCAGGAAGGCCTCTGATTCTTAAATTGTTCCTTCTATTTCTGTTCTCCTGATCATCAACGTGTTGTTGAAGGGCAAATAGCTGTTTAGACTGATTTTGTACTGTCTCTTGGATAGATTGTATGGAGACTTGTGAATTTGATTGCTGCTCAGTGAGGGTATCAACCCTATGGGTGAGTGAGGAAAGATCAGATCGCAGCTGGATAAATTCTTGCTTACATTCCGCCACCACTTGATTAGCCAGTGCTGCAATGTCATTCTTGGTGGGGATCGCTTGCAGCAGTGATCGCAGGTCTGCCAAGGACGCCGGGCGGTCCTCACTTGTCGAGGCTGCAGCGTAGGATATATTGGGGTATGCACTGAAAGAGTCCTGCACAACTGGACCGTATATCATTTGCTGTGTACTTTGGGGATTATTTATGCCGCTCCATGATGGTGACATGGTTACAAGATGAAGTGGGGCTGCCCCTGATACCATGGGCCCTTTATTCATGGGCATCAGTACACCCCCTTCCGGAACCCCGTCTGTGTCCCCCAGGCTCTCAGCCCAGGAGGATCCTGTGCACCAACTATTGGGTGAGGTGGGGGGTATTTCCATCTGGGGCGTCCCCCAGAACTC
The DNA here is from genome assembly GCF_048569485.1 of Anomaloglossus baeobatrachus. Lineage (NCBI taxonomy): Eukaryota > Metazoa > Chordata > Amphibia > Anura > Aromobatidae > Anomaloglossus > Anomaloglossus baeobatrachus. The sequence goes on along the minus strand of NC_134358.1, from coordinate 559,964,885 downwards.
GGTGGCCGTCTCCCTGGGTTCATGCAGTCCCCCTCCAGTCACTGGACTCCCCAGGGGTTGTGTGTCCCTTGGCCAGGAAGTGTGGCTTGTGTTGTTGTTGCCACTACTGATATGGGCCCTCGTCAGCAGGTCCCCCCTCCAGCCCTGCACTGGGGGCTTGTGATCAGGCAGTCTGTTAGGGGTATCTGCTGCTCCTGTCTGGGCCTCAGCCGCTCTGCGTGGAGCCTGCTCTCCCTGAGTCCGAGGCTGGAGCGGTGACTCATCCCCTAAGCCCGACCTCGCGTGCAATCCACGGCCGCACGCCGATATCTCCCTGATCCCACCGACACCAGCTGCGGGTGGGCTGCGAGGACTCAACGCTCCCATCGGCGATGCAGCGGCGCGTGAGGCAGGCGAGGCCGCGGCTGCGAGTGTCCCGTCTTCCAGCACCGGACCCCCGGGCTGCGGTTCAGGCAGGTGAGCGCCATCTTGGAATGGCGTCTGCAGCTTCACTAGTTCCCCCGCCGCAGGGCTTTGTATCTTGCTCACCGCTGCTGTGGGTCTCCCGGTGGGCCCTCTCGCATCATGGGGGATCTCAGCTGTGTCACCCTTCTCTCGGGTCCCCGAAGTTGCTGCATCCTCAGGCATCCGGACAGGGGCAGGATCCATTTCAGATTCTGCAGGCCGCAATTCCTGCTCCGGCTGCGAGGTTGCCCCCGATTCTTTGGAGCGGGTAAAGTAGGCTCCAATATTATTCAGGGGAGCAGGTGGCCGTCCTGGGGTGCAGGGCTTGCCCTTCTTGGCCGATGATTTGCCCATTTTATGTATAATAGCCGGCGTTATGGAGGATTATAAGCAGGAGCTCCAGAGAAACACGTCTTTACCCGGCCATGTCCAGCTCCGCCCCCCCTTTGTTAAGTATTTCATTCCACATGTGGTAATTCATAGTTTTGATGCCTTCAATGTGCATCTACAATTTTCAGAGTCATAAAAATAAAGAAAACTCTTTGAATGAGAAGGTGTGTCCAAACGTTTGGTCTGTAATATCCATCCCTCTCTCATACACACATTATATATATATATATATATATATATATATATATATAAAAATATAAAGATCCAGATAAAATCTCCCCTAATAACTGGTTAAAAACGACAGTTTTTTTTAAATGCGGTGCCAACATTTGCAAGCGCTGCAGTTTTGCTAGTAAATCTAAGACATTTACATCTATCTCCAATAAAAAACAGTTCAATGTCTGTTCTTTTATAAATTGTAATACGGAGAATGTAGTGTATCTAATTAATTGCAATATATGCCGCATGCAATATGTGGGTTGCACAATGAACCCCCTTAAAACTAGAATCCGCAAACACCTATCAGACGCTAGTAATTTGCCTATGGTTGGTGCATCAGTAGTATCCCGACATTTTTCAAAAAAACATAATGGGTATTTAGGCTATGTTCGCACGTTGCGTTTTTTAACGCGTTTCTGCAGCGTTTTTAGCAGCAGCGTTTTTGCGCTAAAACGCATGCGTTTTTGATTGCCAGCAAAGTCTATGGGAAAAGCAGAAATCCTGTCTGCACTTTGCTTTTTTTTCTGCAGCGTTTAATTTGCATATTTGTGGTCAAAAACCATGCTGAAAAAGAAGCAGCATGTCAGTTGTTTTTGCCATTTCTGCAGCGTTTCCTTAACATTGGAGTCAATGAGAAATGGCAAAACGCAACCAAAATCACAATTCCTGCGTTTTACATGCTTTTTACCTGCTTTTCCACTGCGTTTTTGGCTCCAAAAATGCATGCTTTTCTGGACAAAATTTAATGGGTTCTAATGTTCCTTTACACACACACAATAACCGAAAATTTAAATGTTAAAAAATTAGAAACTTCACCTATTTTTATGTTAAAATGTGCATAACCACTATTTTCTCATTAAAAATGATAATTTCCCATATAGTTTTATTAAAAGTTGATTTTATACTTTTTTTTCTCTTTTTTCATTCTTTTTGACTAATTCAACTTTATTTCTCAGTGTCTTGATCTCAAAAACGCATCTGCAGAAACGCAGGTGAAAACGCAGGTGAAAACGCAGGTAAAAAGGCGCTAAAAACGCGGTAAAAACGCATGCGTTTTTAGCGCTAAAAAATGGTCAAAAGCCATTTGGTCAAAAACCAAGGGAAGGAAAACGTGCAGAATAAACTGCAGGTACTCCGACGTAACGTGCGGACATAGCCTTACGCTGTTTCTCTTTTAAGGGCATAGAGCATGTAAAAAAAACCATTGAGAGGGGGAGATTTTCATAAAAAAAGTGCTTGCAAGAGAGAGTAGGTGGATATTTGAGCTGGGGACCCGCATGCCACAGGGTTTTAATAACCGCCTGGATATCATTATGCACTATTGATATAAATTTGCACTATATAATGCTGGTTAACATCATTTTTTCATGTTTTTGTACCATTTAAATTTTATGGTCAGGTTACTGGGTCTTTCCGATTGTATTATCTCCAAAATATTGAATCCATGCTTTGTAATTCTCATGTATGTTGTATATTGATTAATATGCAGATAGTTTATATGTTTGAGCTGCTTGTCTTGTTCATGTTTTTAAGTCTCTCACATATGTTTATAATTACCCTGATGGGAGTGAGATGCATATAAGGTTCCATGTTTGGAAAGCAGATCAGATTCTGGACCGTGAAGAAGGCGGGTTTTACCGTTGAAACGCGTAGTCCCATCTGTACGACTTTCCTGCGATAATGCTGTTTTGAACTGCTTGGACCATTGCCTTTTAACGGATTTATGAATAAAATGAAATCAATTTTTTAACAGCATCCTGGATTGCCCACGTTATTGCTGGACTTTGCTCTGCCGTTGTTCATATTATAAATAAAACAGAATGACAACGTTGAGAATAACCCTTGGACCAGACAGGTCCACAAAGAAGCTCCGCTTGATCAATCTTATTGCTTTTTCCAGTACTTTTATATATTGATCACCAATTCTTAGGAAAGATCATCGAAATAGGATTGTTGTGGGCCAACACCCAGCACTTGCAGAAATTAGCAATCTGCTCTGGGGGGAGATCAGGCATAAACATAGTGTAAAGCGGGCTTTACGCGCAACAACATCGCTAACGAGATGCCATTGGGGTCACGGAATTCGTGACGCACATCCAGCCTCGTTAGCGACGTCGTTGCGTGTGAAACGCAGGAACGACCATTAACGATCAAAATTTCTCACCTTATCGTTGATGCGTCGTTCCTTTCCCGAATATCATTGCTGTTGCAGGTTGTTCGTCGTTCCTGTGGCAGCACACATCGCTATGTGTGACACCGCAGGAACGAGGAACTACATCGTACCTGCAGCCGCCGGCAATGAGGAAGGAAGGAGGTGGGCGGGATATTCCGCCAGCTCATCTCCGCCACTCCGCTTCTATTGGACGGCTGCCGTGTGATGTCGCTGTGACGCCGCACGAACCGCCCCCTTAGAAAGGAGGCGGTTCGCCGGCCAGAGCGACGTCGCAGGGAAGGTAAGTCCGTGTGACAGGTGTAAGTGATATGGTGTGCCACGGGCAGCGATTTGCCCTTGTCACACAACCGACGGGGGCGGGTGCTTTCACCAGCGACATCGTTAGCGATGTCGCTGTGTGTAAAGTGGGCTTATGTGTATGAAGTTGCGGTGTTTTGCTCCAAACAGTTTTGTGGCAGCTGCTGGGTATTGGAGATTGGCTTCTATTGAAAAGAAATAGGTTGCAGTCAAGGTCTTAAGGCCGGCGTCACACGCTACGATATATCTAACAATATGTCGTTGGGGTCATGGAATTTGTGACGCACATCCGGCATCGTTAGAGATGTCATAGCGTGTGACACCTCCGAACGACTGTTAACAAGCAAAAATACTCACCTTATCGTTGCTCGTTGACACGTCGTTCATTTTCATAATGTCGTTCCTCCTTCTGTGCTCCAGTTGTTCGTCGTTCCTGAGGCAGCACACGTCGCTACGTGTGACACCCCGGGAATGACGAACACAGCTTACCTGTGTCCCACCGGCAATGCGGAAGGAAGGAGGTGGGCGGGATGTTACGTCCTGCTCATCTCCGCCCCTCCGCTTCTATTGGGCGGCCGCTGTGTGACATTGAACGTCCCTCCCCCTTCAGGAAGAGGATGTTTGCCGCCCATAGCGACGTCGTTATGGAGGTAAGTACCTGTGATGGGGGTTAATGACATTGTGCGCCACGGGCAACGAATTGCCCGTGATGTACAAACGACGGGGGCGGATGCGTTCGCTCATGCAATCACACGATATATTGTACCGTGTAACGCCGCCTTTAGTCTATGGGAAAGTCCTACAGGGGCTATTACATTTCAATAAACTTTTTTTCCTGTAGGGTCAGTGAAATGTAAATCAAAATGAGCTTTAGTTACACGCTCCTGTTCCAGAACTGTGTCTCCGCTGCAGTATCAGTCTGTTGTCTAGCTACTGTGGTTAAGTCACATTGGCAGACACATTGGAGAAGTGGAGCTCTTTGTCTAGAGATGGTTCTCCTGGTCTACAGGAAAGTGGAGCTGCTAACTAATGGATAGATGGCACTCCTGGTCTATGGAGAAGTTTTGCTCCTATTCTACAGGGAAGTTGGGCTTTTAGTCAATGGAGTTGTGAAGCTCCTAGTCCATGGGGAAGTTCTGGTCTGAAGAGAAATAGAGCATGTTGTCTATGTCTAAGTAATGCTCCTAATCTAAGGTAGAATAAAGATCCTAGAATATGAAGATGTGGTTCTCCTAGTTTATGGAGACGTGTTTCTCCTGGTCTATGGAGAGGTGTTGCTCCTATTCTACAGGGAAGGTGAGCTTTTAGTCAATGGAGTTGCGAAGCTCCTAGTCCATGTGGAAGCCCTGGTCTAAAGAGAAATAGAGCATGTTGTCTATGTCGAAGTAATACTCCTAGGGGTACTTTGCACACTACGACATCGCAAGCCGATGGCAGCGATGCCGAGCGCGGTAGTCCCCGCCCCGTCGCAGCAGCGATATCTTGTGATAGCTGCCGTAGCGAACATTATCGCTACGGCAGCTTCAAATGCACATACCTGCCCTGCGACGTCACACGGCAGGCGGCCAATAGAAACGGAGGGGCGAACATGAGCGGGACGTAAACATCCCGCCCACCTCCATCCTTCCGTATAGCCGGCGTGAGCTGCAGGACACAGGTACGCTGATGTTCCTCGCTCCTGCGGCTTCTCACACTGCGATGTGTGCTGCCGCAGGGGAACGAGGAACAACATCGTACCGTCGCTGTAGCGAAATTATGAAAATGTCGGACACTACACCGATGATACGATTACGACGCTTTTGCGCTCGTTAATCGTAACAAAAAGTATTTACACACTCCGATATCGTCAGCGACGCTGGATGTGCGTCACTTTCGATTTGACCCCACCGACATCGCACCTGCAATGTCGTACTGTGCAAAGTACCCCTTAATCTAAGGTGGAGTAAAGCTACTAGAATATGAAGAGATGGTTCTCCTAGTTTATGGAGAAGTGTTGCTCTTAAGGCCCCGTCACACGCTACGATATATCGGGCGATATGTCATCGGGGTCACGGATTCCGTGACGCACATCCGGCATAGTTTGACATATCGTAGCGTGTGACAGCTATGAGCGACTGTTAACGAGCAAAAATACTCACCTTATCGTTGCTCGTTGACACGTCGCTCATTTTCATAAACTTGTTCCTCCTTCTGCGCGCCGGTTGTTCATCGTTCCCGAGACAGCACACGTCGCTCTGTGTGACACCTCGGGAACGACGAACTGCAGCTTACCTGCGTCCCGCCGGCAATGCGGAAGGAAGGAGGTGGGCGGGATGTTACGTCCCGCTTATCTCTGCCCCTCCGCTTCTATTGCGCGGCCGCTGTGTGATGTCGCTGTGACGCCGAACGTCCCTCCCCCTTCAGGAAGAGGATGTTCGCCGCCCACAGCGAGGTCGTTCGTGAAGTAAGTACGGGTGACGGGGGTTAACGACTTTGTGCGACACGGGCAACAAATTTCCCATGACGCACAAACGATGGGGGGCGGGTGCGATCGCTCATGCGATCGCACGACATATCGGCGCGTGTGACATCGGCTATAGTCTACGAGGAAGTGGAGCTCTTAGTTTATAGAGGTATGAAGCTCCTAGTCTATTGGGATGTGGAAATCCTAGTCTGTGGAGAAGTTAGGCTCTTTGTCTATTTAAAAATGATGCCGTCAGTCTTATGTGGAGTAAAGCTCTTAAGGGTACTTTACACGCTGCGATATTGGTACCGATATCGCTAGCGAGCGTACCCGCCCCTGTCGGTTGTGCGACATGGGCAAATCACTGCCCGTGGCGTACAACCTTGCTTACACCCGTCACATGGACTTACCTGCCCTGCGACGTCGCTCTGGCCGGCGAACCACCTCCTTTCTAAGGGGGCGGTTCGTGCGGCATCACAGCGACGTCACACGGCAGGCGTCCAATAGAAGCAGAGGGGCGGAGATGAGCGGGACGTAACATCCCGCCCACCTCCTTCCTTCCGAATTGCCAGTGGAGGCAGGTAAGGAGATGTTCATCGCTCCTGCGGTGTCACACATAGTGATGTGTGATGCCACAGGAACGACAAACAACATCATACCTGCAGCAACAACGATATTAAGGAAATGAGCGACGTGTCAACGAGCAACGATTTTTCACGTTTTTGCGCTCGTTGACCGTCGCTCATTGGCGTCACACGCTGCGATATCGGTAACGGCACCGGATGTGCGTCACTACCGACATGACCCCGACGATATATCGTTACCGATATCGCAGCGTGTAAAGTACACTTTAGTCTATGTAGAGTTTTTTTTTTAGTCTATGGGTAATTGGAGCTTCTACTTTATGGAGAATTGTTGCTGCAAGTCTAAGGGGTACTTTGCACACTACGACATCGCAAGCCGATTGTAGCGATGCCGAGCACGATAGTCCCCGCCCCCGTCGCACATGCAATATCTTGTTATAGCTGCCGTAGTGAACGGCAGCTTCACATGCACTTACCTGCTCTGCGACGTTGCTCTGGCCGGCGACCCGCCTCCTTCCTAAGGGGGCGGGTCGTGCGGAGTCACAGCGACGTCACACGGCAGGCAGCCAATAGAAGCAGAGGGGTGGAGATGAGCGGGACATAAACATCCCGCCCACCTCCTTCCTTCCCCATTGCAGCCGGGACGCAGGTAAGGAGATGTTCCTCGTTCCTGCAGCTTCATACACAGCGATGTGTGCGGCCGCAGGAACGAGGAACGACATCGTACCTGTCGCTGCAGCGACATTATGGAAATGCCCGACACTACACCGATCATACAATTTCGACACTTTTGCACTCATTTATCATAGTAAAAATGATTCACATACTCCGATGTCGACAACGACGCCGGATGTGCGTCACTTTCGATTTGACCCCACCGACATCGCAGCGGCGATGTCGTAGTGTGCAAAGTACCCCTTAGGTAAAGTGGAGCTTCTAGTTTATGGAGAGATGTTGCCCCTAGTCTAAGCTGAAGTGGAGCTAGTTTATGGAGAATTGTTGCTTCTATTATACAGGAAAGTTGAATTCTTAGTACTCGATAGTGGAGGCGGGGGTGCTTTGAGTCAATTGGTAAATGGACTTCATTGTCTATATTGAAGTGGAGCTCCTAGTTTAAGGAGAAGTTGTACTCCTAGTCTAAGGTGAAGTGGATCTATTTGACTTTGGAGATGTGTTTTTCCTACTCTATGGGAAAATGCAGCTGCTAGTTATTGGAGAGGTGTTGCTACTAGTGTAATGTGAATTGGATCTCCTTTTCTATGGAGAGTATTTGTGCCAGGTCTAGAGTGAAGTGGAGCTCCTGATCGATGAAGTATTGCTTCTAGTGTTTGCTCAGGTAGTGCTCCTAGTCTACAAGGAAGTGGAGTTCCTAATCTATGCAAAAGTGGAGCTTCTAATGTATGGAGAGGTGGTCTTCCTAGTCTACAGGGAAGTGGACCTTCTAGCCTATGTAGTGGTGCCCCTCTTAGCCTACAGGGAAGTGGAGCTCCTTATGTATGGTGAGGTGGTCTTCTATTCTATGGGGATGTAGAGCTCCTATTCTATGGAGCACATTTGTGCCAGGTCTACAGTGAAGTGGAGCTCCTGATCTATGGAAAAGCGTTGCTTCTAAGTTAGTGCTCCTAGGCTACCAGGAAGTGGAGCTCCTAATTTATGGGAAGTGGAGCTTCTAATGTATGGAGAGGTGGTCTTCCTAGTCTACAGGGAAGTGGATCTTCTAGCCTATGTAGAGGTGCCCCTCTTAGCCTACATGGAAGTGGATCTCCTTGTGTATGGCAAGGTGGTCTCCTATTCTATGGAAATGTGGAGCTGCTATTCTATGGAGAGGTGGTGATCCTAAGCCATGGGGAAGTGTTGTTCCTTATATACGGAGAGGTACTCTTCTTAGTCTTTTGGGATGTGGCGCTCCTGGTCTATGGAGAGTCCATGTTCCTAGTCTACAAAGTGTAACTTGTAGAATACAGGAAAGTGAAACTTCTGATTTGTGGAGAAGTGGTCTATAAGCAAATAGTTTGGTATATCAAAAAGAAGAACTCCAAAGGAAGGGACTTAGTATGTGCGTACGTGGAGGTCATAGTCTATGGAGAAATTAAACCTTTTGAATATTTTTTTTTAAGGCAAAGAAGCTTAAGCGACAATGTTTTATGGAGAAGTAGTCTGTACAGCAGTGGAGCACCTTGTCTATGGGAAAGTACAGCTCAATGTATGTGAGGAAAAGCCCAGTCTATGGGGAACCATGAAGTGGAGCTCCTGGCATATAAAAACTAGTGTAAACTATTAAGAGGGTCATATAACGAAAGAGACTCTAGTATTTTTTTATTGGTATTACTTCTTAAAGTATATCAAGTTAAGAATTGATGGAAATGGATATAACAAAGCTCACGGAATGTTCTGTAACTATGAACTTGTGATTTACTATCTCCGTTTTCTCCGCAGCTTCACAATAAATGTGCTTCACATCTTAAACCTGAATGTGACTGCGGACCCCTGAAGGATCACATCCTAGCACCCACCGTCATCTGTCCGGTCGTGTTGGTGAGTTTATCCCTTTTTTTTGTTTCAGGTCTTGGTAGAATTTTCTCTAATATACTGCTTTCCCATTAAGATGACAATGAAGTCTCATCAGGAGAGGCAATAATGGAGCCTGAGTCAGGTTTTATGACTTGTATAGTACTTACCAGAAGCGGCACAGCAGGTCACTGCTACATTTTACGTCTTTTAAAGATCCAACTTCCCAGAAAGATGAAGGTTTCCTTATGGTCAGTTCTGGATGTACAGTGTATCTGCAATGCAGAGGTTACTGTGAATGATGACGCCGAGCGCAGACATAGCGAGAAGCCATCCTCCTACAACACCGAACAAGTCACTGTATGAGCTCAGTCTATCATTTATCTATCTATCCCTCTATCTATCCCTCTATCAATCCATCTATCCCTCTATCCATCCATCCATCTATCCCTCTATCAATCCATCTATCCCTCTATCTATCCCTCTATCAATCCATCTATCCCTCTATCCATCCCTCTATCCATCCCTCTATCCATCCCTCTATCCATCCCTCTATCCATCCCTCTATCTATCCCTCTATCAATCCATCTATCAATCCATCTATCTATCCCTCTATCCATCTATCTATCCCTCTATCCATCCATCTATCCCTCTATCCATCCATCTATCCCTCTATCCATCCATCTATCCCTCTATCCATCCATCTATCCCTCTATCCATCCATCTATCCCTCTATCCATCCATCTATCCCTCTATCCATCCATCTATCCCTCTATCCATCCATCTATCCCTCTATCCATCCATCTATCCCTCTATCCATCCATCTATCCCTCTATCCATCCATCTATCCCTCTATCCATCCATCTATCCCTCTATCCATCCATCTATCCCTCTATCCATCCATTTATCCCTCTATCCATCCATCTATCCCTCTATCCATCCATCTATCCCTCTATCCATCCATCTATCCCTCTATCCATCCATCTATCCTTCTATCCATCCATCTATCCCTCTATCCATCCATCTATCCTTCTATCCATCCATCTATCCCTCTATCCATCCATCTATCCCTCTATCCATCCATCTATCCTTCTATCCATCCATCTATCCCTCTATCTATCCCTCTATTTATCCATCCATCTATCCCTCCATCTATCTCTCTATCTATCTATCCATCTCTTTATCCCTCTATCTATTTATCCCTCTATCTATCTATCTATCCCTCTATCTTTTTATCTCACTATCCCTCTATCTATCTATCCCTCTATCCATCCATCTATCCTTCTATCCATCCATCTATCCCTCTATCCATCCATCTATCCCTCTATCCATCCATCTATCCTTCTATCCATCCATCTATCCCTCTATCTATCCCTCTATTTATCCATCCATCTATCCCTCTATCTATCCCTCTATCTATCTATCCATCTCTTTATCCCTCTATCTATTTATCCCTCTATCTATCTATCTATCTATCCCTCTATCTTTTTATCTCACTATCCCTCTATCTATCTATCCCTCTATCCATCCATCTATCCTTCTATCCATCCATCTATCCCTCTATCCATCCATCTATCCCTCTATCCATCCATCTATCCCTCTATCCATCCATCTATCCTTCTATCCATCCATCTATCCCTCTATCTATCCCTCTATTTATCCATCCATCTATCCCTCTATCTATCTCTCTATCTATCTATCCATCTCTTTATCCCTCTATCTATTTATCCCTCTATCTATCTATCTATCTATCTATCCCTCTATCTTTTTATCTCACTATCCCTCTATCTATCTATCCCTCTATCCAACCATCTATCCTTCTATCCATCCATCTATCCCTCTATCCATCCATCCATCCATCCCTCTCTCTATCTATCCCTCTATCTATCCCTCTATCTATCTATCTATCCCTCTATCTATCTATCTATCTTTCTATCTATCTATCCCTCTATCTATCTATTTATCTATCTATCCCTCTATCTATCTATCCCTCTATCTATCTATTCCTCTATCCCCATTAATCTATTTTTTATTTATCTGTTTATCTATCCCTCTATCTATCTATCTATCTATCTATCCCTCTATCTATCTATCTATCCCTCTATCTATCTATCCCTCTATCTATCTATCTATCCCTCTATCTATCTATTTATCTATCTATCCCTCTATCTATCTATCCCTCTATCTATCTATCTATCCCTCTATCTATCCATCTATCTATCCATCTATCTATCCATCTATCTATCCATCTATCTATCCATCTATCTATCCCTCTATCTATCTATCCCTCTATCTATCTCTCTATCCCTCTATCTATCTCTCTATCCCTCTATCTATCTATCTATCTATCTATCCCTCTATCTATCTATCTATCTATCTATCCCTCTATCTATCTATCTATCTATCCCTCTATCTATCTATCTATCTATCCCTCTATCTATCTATCCCTCTATCTATCCCTCTATCCCTCTATCCCTCTATCTATCTATCTATCCCTCTATCTATCTATCCCTCTATCTATCTATTTATCTATCTATCCCTCTATCTATCTATCCCTCTATCTATCCATCTATCTATCCATCTATCTATCCATCTATCTATCCATCTATCTATCCATCTATCTATCCCTCTATCTATCTATCCCTCTATCTATCTATCCCTCTATCTATCCATCTATCTATCCATCTATCTATCCATCTATCTATCCATCTATCTATCCATCTATCTATCCCTCTATCTATCTATCCCTCTATCTATCTCTCTATCCCTCTATCTATCTCTCTATCCCTCTATCTATCTATCTATCTATCTATCTATCTATCCCTCTATCTATCTATCTATCTATCCCTCTATCTATCTATCTATCTATCCCTCTATCTATCTATCTATCTATCCCTCTATCTATCTATCCCTCTATCTATCCCTCTATCCCTCTATCCCTCTATCTATCTATCTATCCCTCTATCTATCTATCCCTCTATCTATCTATTTATCTATCTATCCCTCTATCTATCCCTCTATCTATCCATCTATCTATCCATCTATCTATCCATCTATCTATCCATCTATCTATCCCTCTATCTATCTATCCCTCTATCTATCTATCCCTCTATCTATCTCTCTATCCCTCTATCTATCTATCTATCTATCTATCTATCCCTCTATCTATCTATCTATCTATCCCTCTATCTATCTATCTATCTATCCCTCTATCTATCTATCCCTCTATCTATCTATCTATCCCTCTATCCCTCTATCCCTCTATCTATCTATCTATCTATCTATCCCTCTATCTATCTATCCCTCTATCTATCTATCCCTCTATCTATCTATTTATCTATCTATCCCTCTATCTATCTATCCCTCTATCTATCTATCTATCCCTCTATCTATCCATCTATCTATCCATCTATCTATCCATCTATCTATCCCTCTATCTATCTATCCCTCTATCTATCTCTCTATCCCTCTATCTATCTCTCTATCCCTCTATCTATCTCTCTATCCCTCTATCTATCTATCTATCTATCCCTCTATCTATCTATCTATCTATCTATCCCTCTATCTATCTATCTATCCCTCTATCTATCTATCCCTCTATCTATCTATCTATCTATCCCTCTATCCCTCTATCCCTCTATCCCTCTATCTATCTATCTATCCCTCTATCTATCTATCCCTCTATCTATCCCTCTATCTATCTATCTATCTATCTATCTATCTATCTATCTATCCCTCTATCTATCTATCTATCTATCCCTCTATCTATCTATCTATCCCTCTATCTATCTATCCCTCTATCTATCCCTCTATCTATCTATCCCTCTATCTATCCCTCTATCTATCCCTCTATCTATCCCTCTATCTATCTATCCCTCTATCTATCCCTCTATCTATCCCTCTATCTATCTATCTATCCCTCTATCTATCTATCCATCTATCTATCTATCCCTCTATCTATCTATCTATCTATCTATCCCCATTAATCTATTTTTTATTTTTCTGTTTATCTATCCCTCTATCATCTTTTCCTTGTTAATGACCTATCACCATTTTCTGCGGTATTGTATACACTCTGATGCCAGTTATTGCTGCTCCCGGTGATTCTCGTCCTCATATTAGGGACTAGTAATACTTGAGCTGATTTTGGTATAGGCAGATATACGCCTGTAGCTATATTATCTGTATCTATAGACAGGAGGTGTTTGATGCCGTCTATCTCACATGTCACAGTCATCTTAGACTGATCCCAGTAGAGGGCACAGACGACGCGCTCAGCTCTGCTGCATCTGTAATGATATAAATGTGATTCTCCCATAATACACAGTAATTGGCGACTTTCTTCATGGTGCTCTGCTTTCTATAATTCGGCTACAGGCACAGACAACAGATCGATTCTTGACAGTTGTGTAACTTTGTGCTGGAGATCTGGCACGGATAAGGTTACACAGTGTGCGTATATGGCAGAGCACTCGCTAATCACGGACGGGTAAAGCTCTGTTTTTCCTTAATTCAGTTTCAGTATTTATTGAAAAATCCAATAGAAATCAGTCTGACGATGTCCGAGATGATGACATCCCCCCACACTGATCTGTGTCGGGGGTCTCGGCAGTGAAGTCATGGGGCGGCTTGATTCAATAACTCCGTACGTGACACGCGGAGCTTTGCATTTCTGGATTTCATTGTGTCCTCGTCTTCAGGCGGAAGTCATTGCGAGTCCTAAATTCTATTAGTTTTCTAAATGTTTTTTTTTCCTAAGCAACAACAGACATATTCTGCGACTCTGTTATAAAGTAATTAGCGAGCTAGAGACGACCATTGCAGGACGCCGTGCTTACTGTCAGGAGACGACAGCTTCTTCTTACATGGCCGTCTTGGTATATTAGCAGTACACACGATGACGGCTTTTGGGTTCCCCTTTTCTTTCATGAAATAGAAATTCACGACATTCAATATATTTTTTAAATTTGTCTCTATCTCTAGGGCTAAGCTGTGACGTCATATCACTGTCCTGATTCACTATGTCTCTAACTATAGGGCTGAGCTGTGATGTCCTCTCACTGTCCATATTTATTATGTCTATCTCTAGGGCTGAGCTGTGACGTCCTCTCACTGTCCATATTCACTGTGTCTCTATCTCTAGGGCTAACCAGTGAGATGTGACGTCCTCTCACTGTCCAGATTTACTATGTCTCTATCTCTAGGGCTAAGCTGTGCGCTGTGATGTACTTTCACTTTACAGATTCACTATGCCTCTATCTGTAGGGCTGAGCTGGAAGCTGTGACGTCCTCTCACAGTCCAGATTCACTATGCCTCTATCTCTAGGGATAAGCTGTGAGCTGTGATGTCCTCTCACTGTCCAGATTCACTGTGTTAGGATTCAGGGACCAAGGAGGATCAAATAATACGTAATCCCAAAAAGGTAACAGAGTGGCTGCAAACTTAACAGACTGCAGACCTAATCCTGACAGACAACTCACAGTAGCCGTGGGATGTGCCTACAATGACCTAGTCACGACACAGCCGGAGAACTAAATAATCTCACAGATAGAAATATAAGAAAGCTAATCTGCCTCGGAGTAGTCCCCAAAGATAGATAGATAGCCCCCCACATGTAAAGGCTGCGGTGATATAGAAAAACACAATACAACGCTAGAAAGGACAGATTTCAGCAAAGGTGAGGCCCAAACTATCTTTACAGAAAAGGATAGGAAAGAACAACTGTCTGCAGCCGTAAAAACCCTAATAAGTACCAGCACCACTGATATGGAAAAATCCTGAGGTTACTAAACCTCTCCCCCACTGTACCAGCACTCAGATGTTACTGGGATCCAAAAAACACTAATACAGATGAGGGACTGAATAATACCAAGCATGACAAAAAACACAAATCTTGCAGAATCATGGAGCTAAGTATACAGACACTCCCAGCAGGGAATGATCCCATTCCACCACGAACGCCACACAGACAAATTAGGAATCATGCATAGTATCAAAGCAGAACAACAACAAAAGGTGGTAAACAAACAGCAGAGGTACAAGACCATTTATCTGAGGGAAGTTCTGGAAGTGAGCAGAGCTGGTTGCAGAATGTCCTGGACACACAGGAGCAATTGACCACCGGCAAATAACAAGAGAAAGCTACTAAGTTAAATAGCCCAATCTGACCCTGATTGCCAGTCCTCTGCAGGTGTGTCGCTTCCATTCCATTCTAAACAGTACCCCACCTTTGAGGAGGGGTCATCGAACCCTCACCGGAACCCCCGGGTTTGTCAGGATGGGCTCGATGAAAAGCACGGATCAAGCAATCAGCATGTATGTCGGACGCGACCACCCAAGAATTATCCTCCTGACCGTAACCTTTCCACTTAATCAGATACTGGAGCTGCCGTCTAGCAATATGGGAATCCAAAATTTGTTCCACTACATATTCCAGATCCCCTTCGACCAACACAGGATCAGGAGGCGCAGCCGTGGGCACTATCGGTTCAATATATATTTTTTCAACAAAGACTTATGAAAGGCATTGTGAATTTTGAAGGTCTCTGGAAGAGCCAAACAGAAAGAAACAGGATTAATTACCCTCGAAATTTTATAAAGGTCCAATAAACCTTGGCTTAAATTTCGGGGAAGAAACTTTCATAGGAACATGTCTGGAAGACAACCAGATCAAGTCCCCGACCTTAAACCGAGGACACACAGTCCTACGTCGGTTGGCAAACCGTTGGGCATTTTCCTGGAAGTGGGACAATTTATCCACCACTTGATCCCAAATACGCTGCATTTTCTCCACTGCCGAATCAACACCCGGGCAGGCGAAAGCCTCCATCTACCCCGAAGAAAACCAAGGATGAAACCCAAAATTGCAGAAAAAAGGAGACATCAAGGTGGCCAAACTAGCTCTATTATTAAGAGCAAGCTCAGCAAAGGACAAAAAAGGAACCCAGTCGTCCTGATCAGCCGACACAAAAACAGCGCAAATAGGTTTCCAAAGTCTAATTTGTCCTTTCCATCTGTCCATTGGTCTGAGGATGAAACGCAGAAGAGAAGGACAACTCAACTCCCAGCCTAGAACAAAAAGCTCTCCAGAATCTAGACACAAACTGGACTCCGCTATCAGACACAACATTCTCAGGAATACCATGCAAACGAACCACCTGACGAAGAAACAAAGGTACCAACTCTGAAGCTGATGGCAACTTAAGCAGTGGCACCAAATGAATCATTTTGGAAAATCTATCTCAGATTACCCAAATAACCGTCAATCCATAGAGATGTGAGTCCATGGTCTCTTAGGCACCGGCAATGACAATAATAGTCCACTGGAAAGAGAACAAGAAGACTTGGATCTAGAACAGATCTCACAGGACTGCACAAAACTCCTCAAATCACAAGAAAGAGAAGGCAACCAAAAGGACCTACTCACCAAATCCCTGGTGCCAAAAATCCCAGGATGACCAGCCAACACAGAAAAATTAACTTCAGAGATCACTCTACTCCTCGATTGGTCAGGAACATAAAAATTCCCTCCTGGACATCTTTCAGGTTTGTTCTCCTGAAATTCCTCAAGAGCAAGTCTCAAATCGGGTGAAATTACAGAGAGAATCACACCCTCATGCAGGATGGTAGCAGGCTCAGTCACATCCAAAGAATCAGCCAAGAAACTCCTAGAAAGGGCATCCGCCTTAATATTTTTAGTACCAGGCCCATCTAGCCTGTCTAGGTTTCAACCTCCTGGCAGATTCAAGATAGATCAAATTCTTATGATGAGTAAGTACAATTTGATGTCTCGCCCCTTCCAGCCAATGTCACCATTCTTCAAAAGCCCACTTCATAGCCAATAATTCCCGCTTCCCCACATCATAATTTCGCTCTGGTGGTGAAAATGTCCGGAAAAAAAAAGCACAGGGTCTAATCTTAGAAGTCACAGGGTCCCTTTGAGACAAGACAGCCCCAGCTCCAATCTCCGAGGCATCGATCTCCACCTGAAAATGAATAGACACATCAGGCTGCCGCAAGACCGGAGCAGAAGTAAACCTCCTTTTCAGCTCCTGAAAAGCCAAGACTGCCTCTGAGGACCAATTCACAACATCACCTCCCTTCTTAGTCAAATCAGTCAATACTGGAAAAATTGCCTATGAATTTACGATAGGAATTAGCAAA
The DNA here is from genome assembly GCF_048569485.1 of Anomaloglossus baeobatrachus. Lineage (NCBI taxonomy): Eukaryota > Metazoa > Chordata > Amphibia > Anura > Aromobatidae > Anomaloglossus > Anomaloglossus baeobatrachus. The sequence goes on along the minus strand of NC_134358.1, from coordinate 559,947,663 downwards.
ACCCAAAAACTTCTGAAGGCTTTTCAAAGAAGTAAACTGTACCCAATCATGAATGGCCTGAACCTTGACCAGATCCATCTCGATAGAAGATGGGGACAAAATAAACCCCAAAAAAGAAACCTTTTGTACGCCAAACAGACATATCGATCCCTTGACATATAACGCATTGTCCCTGAGAACCTGAAATACTGTACGAACCTGTTCAACATGAGAATCCCAGTCATGAGAAAAAAAATCAAAATGTCATCCAAATAGACAATCAAAAACCTGTCCACAAAGTCCCGGAAAATATCATTCATGAAAGATTTAAAGACGGAAAGGGCATTAGTGAGCCCAAAGGGCATCACTAGGTACTCAAAATGCCCCTCAGGGGTATTAAATACTGTTTTCCATTCATCACCCTGTTTAATGCGAATGACATTATATGCTCGCTGAAGATCGAGTTTAGTAAACCAACTAGCACCGTTCACTCTAGAAAACGGGTCAGAAATCGGAGGCAATGGATACTGATATTTAACCGTGATTTTATTAAGGAGACGATAGTCAATACAGGGCCTCAAAGAGCCATCCTTCTTGGCCACAGAAAAAAACAGCACCCAAAGGAGAAGATGATGGTCTAATGTGACCCTTCTCCAAAGACTCCTTAATGTAAGTCCACATAGCAACATGTTCAGGAACCGATAAATTGAAAAGCCGTCTCTTTGGAAATTTACAACCAGGCACCAATTCAATAGCGCAATCACAGTCCCTATGCGGAGGCAAAGACGCAGCCTCGGTGTCATTAAACACATCCATGAAATCCGCCAAATAGTCAGGGACCTCCCGTGTCTGAGATGAAATAGACAAAACAGGAGTATCACTATGCACACAATGGCAGCCCCAACTAGTCACAGATAAAGAAGTCCAATCAAGAACTGGATTATGGGCTTGCAACCAAGGAAATCCCAGTACCAAAATATCATGCAAATTTTGCAAGACCAAAAACTTACAAACCTCCTGATGGTCAGGCGGGACCTGCATCGTCACCTGGGTGCAAAACTGGGGCTTATTTTCAGCTAAAGAAGTAGCATCAATTCCCCTCAAAGGGATAGGAGCATGCAACGGCACCATGGGAAAACCACAACGCTCAGCAAACCCAAAATCCATCAAGTTCAGGGCAGCTCCTGAATCAATAAAAGCCATAGCAGAAAATGATGATAGGGAACAGATCAAATAAACTGACAAAAAAAAAACAAAAAAAACCTTAACCTGTAAACGGCCCAAAGTAAATGAACGGGCACATCGTTTCTCGCGCTTAGGGCAGACAGAAATAGTATGAGAGGCATCTCCACAGAAGAAACATAGCTTATTATGCCATCTAAAATCCTGTCGTTCTGCCCTACAAAGGACCCTATTACACTGCATAGGCTCCAGAGACCGCTCTGAGATATCACACTGCATAGGCTCCAGAGACCGCTCTGAGAGTGACACCTCAGCACGCATTGTGTTACGACCACGTAAACGTCTATAAAACTGAATCGCCAATGACATAGAAGCATCGAGACCACAGGGGACAGGAAAGCCCACCATAACATCCTTTACAGACTCTGCTAACCCCTTCCGAAAGAGCCGCAAGAGCCGCATCATTCCATGTAGTAAGGACCGCCCACTTACGAAACTTCTGACAATATATCTCTGCAGGTTCCTGACCCTGGATTAAAGCCAATAAAGTTTTCTCGGCTTGATCAATAGCATTAGGTTCATCGTATAACAATCCTAGAGCATGAAAAAAATAATCCACATCCACCAGAGCAGGGTCTTCAGGTGCCAGGGAAAAGGCCCAATTCTGGGGGTCACCACGCAGCAGAGAGATAATCTGAACTTGTTCCGCCGAGCCGTTCGGATCCGTGCTCATACTGCGGGTGGTGGCTCGAGCCTCTCACGGACCCGGGTGTCATGTTGCTCTGCAAGGGAGTTGGCACTACACGCGGGGACTTGGGTGAGGAGTTCCACGGCCGGGGCCGCAGTGGTTTGATTTGGGATGTAAGTTCATGACGCCACCCACGGTTTGTGGTGATTGTAGACACCACCGCTGCGGTGAAGGTATGGGGGCTCCCGGGAGCAGTGTAATGGCACAGCTAGGTAGGTGTTCACCCCTCCGTGGGTAGGAGGTGTTGGTCCTGGGGCCCGGTTGGCGAGGGCCGGGGTGCAGGGTGAAGTGTTGCGGTGCGGTGTGCGGCCCGAAGGCACTGGTGTACTCACTATGACACAAGACACCGGAGTCTCTGGTAAACCAAACGGAGTGATGAACGGGGCCCGCACCCGGCTGCAGCTTCTCCCAGAATCGGTTGGTGGTTTCCGCCTTTCTCCTGCACCTCTGTGTGTAAATGTTTGACTCCTATGCCTAGACACCGGTAGTCCGCTCCCTGACTTGTATATGCCGTAGGAGCCCGTTTGCCCGCAGATGCTGACCCTTTGGGTCTCTATGCCTTGGCGGTGGCTTTACCCTGTATGGTTGGGCTGTTGTCTTCTAACGGGACTTGTGTGGGATAGGTCCTAAAGTCCAGTCCGCAATCAGTTGATTCGACACGGCCCTGTCGGTACAGGGCTTTGTACTGGGTCTGAGTACCCCTCCTGGTGCTCCGGTTTCCAATTGGTTCCCCGCTTCGGTACCGGCGGGCCGCCGCCCGACCCCGGTCCCTACGGTTCTACCGGCTGTAATCCCAGCTCCTGCAGGCGGCCACCACCGTCTGCCTCCTTGCCAATGGTGACTGGGCTCCGACCCAGCCACCCGGGTAGTCTCTTGGCAGGCCTGGATACAGGACTGCCCGTGAACTTATCTGCTCTACACCTCCTCCTGACTACTTCCCTCACGACCTTGAACTAGACTCCGTGTTTTCCCGCCTCCAGGCCGGTGAACTCCTCGGTGGGCGGAGCCAACCGCCTGGCTCCGCCTCCCCTGGTGTGGACATCAAACCTGGAGGGTGGTGACAAGGCTTTTAGTTTGACTGATGTCACCTAACCGGGAGGGGGTGTGGTGTTGTGTGTGTGACTACCTGGGACGACCTGACTAGTCCAGGGCGTCACAAACTCTCTGCCTGGAAGACCCTGAGGACTTGGGTTTCAAAACAAAAAATAACCTATAATTGTTCTTGAAGTTCATAAATTTAGACCAATCCCCAGAGAACAAATCCGGTAAAGATATTTTAGGTCCTAAAGCAGGTGTCTGGGCAAGATAATCAGATATATCCTTAACCTGAGAAGTAAGCTGATCGACTCGCTCAGCCAGTGACATCCATGACAGCAAGATCCTCCACAGCACCCAGAGATAAAGAGGAAAAACACACACAAAAAAAATAAAAAATTCTGACAATTTTCTTTCCCCTTCTTTTTAGTACCCTAGAATCTAGGTTAGGCCGGTGGTACTGTTATGATTCAGGGACCGGGGAGGATCATATAATGCGGAATCCCAAAAAGGTAACAGAGTGGCTGGAAACTTAACAGACTGCAGACCTAATCCTGACACACAACTAGAAGTAGCCGTGGGACGAGCCTACGATGACCTGGACGCCTCGACAAAGCCGGAGAACTAAATAATCTCACAGATAGAAATATAAGAAAGCTAATCTGCCTCGGAGTAGTCCCCAAAGATAGATAGATAGCCCCCCACAGGTAAAGGCTATGGTGATATAGAAAAACAAAATACAAAGCCAGAAAGGACAGATTTCAGCTAAGGTGAGGCCCAAACTATCTTTATTGAAAAAGATAGGAAAGAGCAACTGTCTGCAACCGTAAACACCCTAGAAAATACCAGCACTACTGATATGGAAAAATCCTGAGGTTACTAAACCTCTCCCCCACTGTACCAGCACTCAAATGTTACAGGGATCCAAAAACACTAATACAGATGAGGGACTAAATAATACCAAGCATGACTAACACAAATCCTGCAGAATCATGGAGCTAAGTATACAGACACTCCCAGCAGGGAATGATCCATTCCACCACAACTCCACACAGACAGATTAGAAATCATGCATAGAATCAAGGCAGAACAACAACAAAAGGTGGTAAACAAATAACAGAGGTACAAGACCACTTATCTGAGGGAAGTTCTGGAAATGAGCAGAGCTGGTTGCAGAATGTCCTTGACACACAGGAGAAATTGACCACCAGCAAGTAACAAGAGAAAGCTACTAAGTTAAATAGCCCAGTTAGACCCTGATTGCCAGTCCTCTGCAGGTGTGTCGCCTCCATTCCACACTTCAACTGCACTGCCAGCACTGACCACAAGAGGGAGCTCCAAACTGGAAAACGTATTCACAACAGTAAACATAACTTTTAACTTTAGAGTATCCGGGTGCCGCTACCATTACTCTCTATGGTAGTCGGGGGCAGTGGCGGGAGCTAGCATGACCCGGTCACCCATCATCACATGCTTCTTAACCTCCATCACGTACCCGTGATAAGGCCGTCATTTAGGTTGATGCAATCTAATCATGCATCCCTCTTAAACTGTCTGCAGTCCAAATTATGAGTCACTCGTGGTAGCATGCATTACCCTCTCTTTCGCTCACACCAGAGAGACGTACTCAGATATGAATAGAAAGTAAGACTGATTTATTTCCGGAAGTGTTACAAATATATATAACCTTATTGGCTAGGTGCCAAGAATACGTAACACGTCTCCTATTGGATAAAGTAGAACAGCTTATTCTGTGATATACAATTTACTGTAATGTGCTTGGTTCCTCATTTATATTAAGCAATGTCAGCATTATTCACTTGTCACAAGAATAGCCCAGACTGTCTGTCTGAGTCTTATGCCAAGAGATATGTGGGGTACAGTTCAAACAACATCTTAAATCTTGTTCTTTATGGATATCTCCATGTAACTCCTATATACTCATAATAATGATAATCACATCCCTAACAGTCCCCCCTTTGGAGATAGCCAAAAAGTGGCAGTGATGGCGGCTCCGGCGACGGTGGCCCCGGGCTCTCTGCACGGGCCGATGGTGAAGGTTCATCCCGTGGTCCTGGCCTCCATAGTGGACAGCTACGAGCGCAGGAACGAGGGGGCGGCGCGGGTGATCGGGACCCTGCTGGGTTCTGTGGACAAACACTGTGTGGAGGTCACCAACTGCTTCTCCGTACCCCACAACGAGTCTGAGGATGAGGTGGCGGTGGACATGGAGTTCGCTAAGAACATGTACGAGCTTCACAAGAAGGTGTCGTCCACGGAGCAGATCCTGGGCTGGTACGCCACCGGCAACGACATCACAGAACATTCCGTGCTCATCCACGAGTATTACAGCCGCGAGGCCACCAACCCCATCCACATGACCGTGGACACCGGCATGCAGGGGTCGCGCATGAACATCAAGGCCTATATCAGCTCTTCGATGGGTGTCCCCGGTAAGACGATGGGAGTGATGTTCACGCCACTGACGGTGCAGTTCATATATTATGACACGGAGCGGATTGGAGTTGACCTGATCACCAAGACCTGCTTTAACCCTAACCGCTCCATCGGTCTGACCAGCGACCTGCAGCAGGTGGGCTCGGCCGCTGTGCGCCTGCAGGACTCTCTGAGCACCGTGCTGCAGTATGCGGAGGACGTGCTGTCGGGTAAAGTCTCTGCCGACAACAACGTGGGCCGCTTCCTGATGGACCTGGTGAACCAAGTGCCGAAAATCTCCCCCGAGGACTTCGAGGCCATGCTGAACAGCAACATCAACGACCTGCTGATGGTCACGTATCTCGCCAACCTCACCCAGTCGCAGATCGCTCTCAATGAGAAGCTCCTGAACCTGTGAGACCCCTGCGCTGCCCCCTTCAGGGTGTGGACTCCCGTCACTGCTCGCAGGTGTCAGTCCCCTGCACACTGTTAATAAAGCTGTATTATTGTCAAAAAAAAAAAAAAAAAAAAAAAAAAAAAGGTTGCGGTCCCGGGAGCAGCACACTCCGGTGACCAGTCCCTTGCTGCCGCCATCCTGCCTCTGCGGATTTCAGGAACTTTATGGGCAGAGTCCTGGCGTCCCTGCTCCACTTCCGCTGTTACATCCCATTACGCCCCCTTGGTTTTTAGCAGCCAGCTCTCCAGCTTCCGGCTGTGCTCTCTGGACGAGGGGCGGAGCTTCAGCTTCACGCTCTTTTGGTCGGGAAGATGTCGTTTAGGTGCCAAAAATGGTGGAAAATGGCGGGAACCAAATTTTGTCACCGTAGCTCAGACTTTTCAAGGCGCACGTCACCCAGGTTAGTGGGCTCAGTCCGAATCCTGTTCGTGACGCCAAAGTTTTCGAGGTGTACCGCCGCTGCAGCAGTCGGACTGCTCGGGCCGGGGTTGCTGAGGCTTGAGGGTCTCCGGACCCGGGGGCTTACGGGCTCTCGAAAATAAAAAGGGGGGCTATTTACAGTGTTCATGAAGCCACCCGTGGTTTGCGGTAAGGGGAGTACCGCCGCTGCCGATGGTAGTACCCGTGGGAGATGGAGCAGGGCAGCCAGATGATGTTCCCTCCACGGGTAGGGGAGGCCCCGGGACTCTGGATGGTGGAGGTGTAGGGGAGCGTGGTGCAGGCCAGGCGGGCAGACTCAGGGGAGAGCAGCGTACTCACTCAGGCCGTGTGGATTTTGGTGCGACCGTTAAGCAGACTCTGACACAGGAGTAAACCAAGTCTCTGGGGTCCGCTGCCACTCTGGGGAGATCGTCCGGGAATCCGTCCCCGTTGGTATTGCTGATGGTTCTGGACCTGCCTCCATGCACTGTGTTTAGACGTTTCTGAGTGGCCTGAAGCTGTCGGGGTCCCGCTCCCTATAATTAAATAGAGGAGCTGTGCTCTCAATGGCTGACACTTGGGATTTCAGTGGGCCGCATAAGCTGGAAAGCCCTATCCCCCTCGTTGTGTTGGTGCCTTCGATCTCTGAGCTCTTGGGGAAAGTTCATAAAGAGACCATCCTCCACAGGTTAATTATCAGGTTGCGTGAAGCTACTCCCTGATCTAGGGTCCAGTACCCTGCCATGCTCGACTAAGTCCCTCCCACCAGTCTGCCTGACCCCTAGGCGGGTGGCCCTTTTCCAGCTAGACCACCCACTGGTGTGCCTGACAGGGTGTGGTGTGAGGTGTGGCTAGGATTTGAATGCTGATGGAAGCAATACCAATAGTTAGGATCCCAGAACCATGGAGGGTGAGTTCTGCACTATAAGAGAAAGAAGTGCAGTTCCCTGTGACACCCTGATAAGGTCAGGGGCGTCACATATCGCCCAGATGACATAAGATCTGGCTCAGAGAAAATGTCATGACCAGCCAAGGGGGTGGCAAACGCAGCCTTGCCAGGTCAAGACACCTAAATAAAGGCTCAAGAGAGGAGAAGGGTGTTTTGTTCAGTGCATCCCAATTTAATATGCACTCTGGACCAGTCGGGTCTGGAAATGAAGAAGGTTAATGCATTGGTAGGCCGAAGAGGCCAGAGGTTACCCACAGAAAGGGGAATTAAGTTTGAAAGATCTGAGTATCCCTTCATTGGGTGGCTGCCCTAAGACCAGTTGGGACATAGATGGACGTTTAGAGTTTAAGGCTGAGAGCCTTTGTTCCATGGAAGGACTGTTCCAGTAGCCGAAACTAGGCCTTATGGGTAGCCAGATAGGCTGAACTTTTATTTTTCCTTTTCATTTTTGTTGAGCTTGTGGCACCCTTTTCTGTCCGACTAAGGGTTTTTGTGCGGCTGGAGAGTCGTACACCCTCAGTTGTGGACTGAGCCAAATCTACAGGCCTACTTTTACATGTTTGGGACTTTATCGATAACATGGAATGTTTTCCATCTCTTATTCTGGGGTCTTTACCAAAAAGTACCAGATACTATACCAGGGACTGTTGCACTTTGAAGACAAAGGTGATTATCCAGACCGTTCCAAGTACAATAATATATTGTATTTCATTGCAATGCTTAAATTGTCTCTTCAGGGAGGAAGGAGACGAACTCTAACACCACCTCTTGGAAGTAGCAATCCTAAAAGTCAAACGTGACTCTCCATTGAGCCTTTTCATATGACCTAGGATTTATGCCAGATCAGAACCTCAATTTGCAGACACGGTGTTTCGGGGTGATTGCCCCTCGTGAGTGCAAAGTTTGAGATATGATCTGGCTGTTATACTTCTTTTAGTGTCTTGCAGGTTCTGCATTGCCGAGGATGGCAATCATTAAAAAGGGGGTGTGTGTAAGGTGGAGAAGTCATTAACACCCTCTCTAAAGCTTCTACATTTATTGCATTTACCTACTATTTTATCTATTTTATTTGTCCAATTCCCCCAATGGATTGCAAAAACCTAGTTATCTAGAGGTGACACAATTAACCTCCGGGCCAGAAAATGGAGGGGTAAGAATTGGGGAAGTTAGTTCCTGGTTTTAGTTCAGTTGGTGATTTGCGAATCTGAGAAAAACTACTGAGGGAGTAGGAAGTCTCGCTGTTGAGAAAAGCCACAATTGAAGAACGTGTTTATTCCAGAAGAATTAAGGATAGCAATTTCGAGATCCAAGTAATTATTTATCAACTGTTTTAAGCACCGGTGTACCGATGTGCAGAGATTGAAAGAGCACTAACAAGGTGTCTGTCATCTGCAGTGAGTTGTACCATAGCATATCAGAGCTGAGTGAGCCAGAAAAATATGCCCTACCCCGAAAATAAGCCCTAGCAGGAATTTTCGTCCTTTTCGGAGTAAGGCTTAAATAGAAGCCCTAGTCGTGGTTCAACAACAAAGTGTCCATGCAGCTAAAAAAGTTAAAGAACAGAGCAACTTCATTATAGAAAACAGATACCCCCAAAAGAGATAAGACAGATTTCGCAATCCTACTCATCAGGCGCCTAATGGAGGCTGTGGAACGTGAGGACCTGTGAAGAAAAGCATTGAGGAACTGCAGTGTGATGCACACACACACATCCGGTGATACCATTCTGCTCCGTGGACCTGAAATGCAGGGGAACACGAGGGCTTGTGGTGCAACGCACACACACACACACACACACACACACACATGGGGATACTCTACTTCTTTACTATACTATACTGCTTCGGGGATCTGGGACGCAGTGCAACGCGAGGACTTATGGTGGAATGCATAAAGGAATTACGGTGGAACACACACACACACACACACACACACACACACACTCACCTGGTGATACTATACTGCTTCAGGGATCTGGGATGCAGTGGAATGTGAGGACCTGTGGTGCAACGCATAAAGGACCTATGGTGGAATGGACACACACCTGGTGATACTTTACTGCATCAGGGATCTGTGATGCAGTGGAGCGCAAGGACCTATGGTAGAACGCATCAATGCATTCCACCACAGGTTCTCCATGCGTTCCACAGCAGGTCCTCTTTTTCCACATCGCTACGGTTAGAAGCAGTACTATACCACTGGATGTTTCTGTGTGTGTGTATGATATTCCTGCTATCTGATATATATGTGTGTGTGTGTGTGTGTGACGCCCTGGACCCCAGGGGTCACAGAACAACATCACATACACACACACCCTCCCCCGGTCAGGAACACCAGTCAAACAAAACCCTTGTTGCCTCCCTCCAGGGTGTGATGTCCACACCAGGTGGGGCGGAGCCAGGCGGTTGGCCACACCCACCGAGGAGTTCACAGGCCTGGAGGCGGGAAAAGCAGTCAGTTGAGTTGAGTAGAGTCAAGTGGAGGAGTTGGAGTGGAGAGGTGGTAGTGAGAGGAGAAAGTCTGTGTGTGTCTGGGTCGGAGCCCAGGCACAATCAGCAAGGTCGGCAGACGGTGGTGGTCGTCTGCAGGAGTTGGTGGAGGTTTGCGGAACCGTAGGACCGGGGTCAGGCGGTGGCCCGCCGGTACCGAACCGGGGAGCAGATTGAAGCCAAGCACCAAGGCAGGGTACTCAGACCCCGACTAGGCTCGGAAGCCGCCGCAAAGGTCGAATTCTCTGATTGCGGTCTGGACCTCAGGGGTTCATTCCCAACCAAGTCCCGTCAGAAGGCAACAGCCCAACCCATCCGGATAAGAGCCACCGCCAATGGCCAGAGATCCAAGGGCCAGCGCCTGCAGGCAAAACGGGCTCTACCAACACGTACAAGCCGGGGAGCGGACTACCCATGGGAATCCATAGGAGTCAAACACTTACACATAGGTGCAGGGAAAGACAGCCACCATCAACCCGTCCGGGGAGAGTGAAGTCACCGCAGGCGACTGCGGGCCCCGTCCATCCAGCCGTTTGGTTTACCAGAGACTCTGTTCTTGTCTACCTGAGTGAGTACACCAGTGCCATCCGGCGCCGCTCTGCACCGCAACGTCGCACCCGCGTCCACGCTGCCTCCCCGCATCGGCACCTGCACCTATCCCTCCTTCCTACTCCCCAACCGGGGCCCCGGGACCAACAGCCTCTACCCACGGATGGGTCAACACCTTAGCTGCTCTCCGCCATCGCTCCCGGGATCCCCCGTCACCAGCAGTAGTGGTGCCCACCATCACCACAACCCGTGGGTGGCGTCACAACCGACATCCCACCACCAAACCTTCCCCCTTTTCACTCGTGGGCGAGGAGGTGCTGCTCGAGCCCCCGGGTCCGGCCCCGTGCTCGAGCCACCGAGGAGCAGAAGCACCGAACCCGAGCGCCAGCGAACCCCCAGGCGAGCGACGTTCCCAAACCCCTCCGCCCGCGACAACTGTATGTGTATATGTGTGTGTGTGTGAGAGAGAGAGAGTGCAGGCCAAATGCAGGGGTGCACCCGCTGTGGAGCACCCAAGGATCACGGGATAACCTGGGAGCAACACAGATGTCTGGGGACGGGTAAGTATGTTTCTTCTCTGGGTTGTCTGCCTTTTTTAGGGGGCAAACTTACCCCCAAACCTTGTTTCCATAGAAACAAGCCCTACCCCAAAAAAAAGCCCTAGCACATTTTTCGAGGGAAAAAATAATATAAGACAGTGTCTTATTTTCGGGGAAACATGATAGTAGGAATGAGCTACAAGAGCATCGTCTTAGCCTTTTCTGGAAGATGTCAATGTCTATTCTTACCAGGAGGGGACATGAGGGTGCACGTGTAGCGATGGATCCAAGGAGTGGAGCCAGAACTTAGGCTCCAGACCCTGGGTGCAATTGCCAGCCCCGCACCTATTGTAGCTATGCCCCTGGCACTGTTTTTCTCCGTATAGTGCATGTCAATTTTTCTTTTTTTCCCCCCAGTACTCACAGTGCAGTTTTCTTCTTCACCATCAGAGGGAGCTATATTCCTATTTTTCAGCCCGGTAATTTCTTTTTGCCGTTCACATATAAAATGTTCTTATGACTTTAGGTTGAGCCAAAAAAGTCAGTGATTTAATATATTTAAACAATAAAGCGTCAACATATTCTATGAAGTCATTACTTTCATCAGTAATTAATTGAAGATTTACAGCTCATAATTACTAATGTTTAATTAGTGTTACCAAACTCACAGGCGAGCTAATTAGATTTTATGCTCCATTTGTAATTCATTTAAAAGTTTTCCATTATATAATAATTTTTCCCCATAGTCACATGGTTTACAGGTATCAGGCAGCTTTATCGAGTTTTTTGGGGGAATCGTGGTTTTGTTTCCATGATTTCCAGTAATTCTGTACAGTTCTATAAATAATGGAGTTAAGCAGGGGTGGGGCTAGGTATAGCCCCGCCTCTTCCTTCAGCAGAACTCAAGAGCTACCGGTATTTAGTGTGATCTGCTGACAGGCGCTGTTGCAATTTTTACTGTAGGTGAATGTGGATCTATGGCACAGTATCCACAGCACGTAATACAGTGCCTTTCTTGCAATAGTACCATTCATGATAACCTGGTTAAATCAGCATTAATCGTTCCTCTGTAATAATATCTATTATAGTAGCTTTGTATATACACCAGTCATTGCAATCAGTATATGGCACCATTTACAGTGCCCCTGTAATAGCACTATGTATAGTAACCTAGTGATTGCACAATTCTCAGCATTTGTTGCACTTCTAGGTGATGACATCATTCTTATTATCCCTATGAGTGATGAACAATACCTCTAAAAAAAACCCAAAACAACTGCAGCATCTGTATCTGACTACCTCTGAAACAACACGAACCACCTTGATCATAATAACAGTGCCCAATTATTTGTGCAGTTTATAGTGTCATTTTAATAGTACTATTCAGGATGCACCGGTAATGGCATAATTCATCATGACCCTACTACTTAGAGGAACAAGGAAAAACAGCTGAAATCAACCTGTCATGTTGATTGAATTATAAGAGGCTATGGGTTATCTTCTCCTTCTGTTAACCATGATACATCCAAGGAAACACATGCAGTAATTGGTTTGAATGAAAAGGGCTTTACAGGCAAGAACATTGCTGTGTGTAAAATTGCCCCTAAATCAACCATTTATTGGATGATCAAGAACTTCAGAGAGAGAGGTTTAATCACTATGAAGAGGGCTTCAGAGTGTCCAACAAAGTCAAGCAAATGTCAGCTGCTAAAGAGGATTCAGCTATGAGATCAGTTTAACACTAGCGCAGAGCTTGCTCAAGAATGGCAGCAGACAGATGCTTTTCATCCATAGGTGGGGTTCAGTCACAATTTTGCCTAAGAACACCATCATGAATAATGAATGGATTCTAAACATCCTCCAAGAGCAACATCTCCCAATGATCCAGAGCAATGTGATGATGATCAGTAGAGATGTAGATCACAAGGCAAAAGTGATAACTAAATGGCTCAGGGAACAAAACATTGAGATTTTAGTTCGATGGCAGGGAAATTCCCCAGATATCAATCCCATCAAAAAGACAAAAATTGTGATAAACTCCAAGTACTGATGAGATAAGAATGGGCCATCAGTCAGGACATGGCCCAGGAGCCGATATCCAGATAACAAAGCGAAGGACAGAAGTCTGGAGAAAGAAGGCTCAGCAGGGTAAATATTGAGGCTAGCCAAAAACTCCATAAACGTGATGTGTTTATAAAATAAAGTTTAAAACACTTATGAAATGCCTAAAATTGTAAATTATTTACTATAGAATCATCTAAGAGATCTAAAATCATTGAAGTAGCAAACTGAATAATTATTATTATTTATTATTATTATTGCGCCATCAATTCCATGGCGCTTTACATGTGAAAGGGGTATACATAATAGGGACAAGTACAATAATCATAAACAGTACAAGACACAGACTGGTACAGGAGGAGAGAGGTCCCTGCCCGCGAGGGCTCACAGTCTATAAGGGATAGGTGAGGATACAGTAGGTGAGGGTAGAGCTGATTGTGCGGCGCTGTATCAGACTGAGGGTTACGGCAGGTTGTAGGCTTGTCGGAAGAGGTGGGTCTTCAGGTTCCTTTTGAAGCTTGTCAAGGTAGCCTAGAATCTGATGTGTTGAGGCTGAGCTTTCCAGAGTATGGTGGAGGCACGGGAGAAATCTTGGATGTGATGGTGGGAAGAGGAGATGAGAGGGGAGTAGAGAAGGAGATCTTGTGAGGATTGAAGGTTACGTGCAGGTAAGTACCAGGAAACTAGGTCAGAGATGTAGGGAGGAGACAGGCAGTGGATGGCTTTGTAGGTCATGGTTAGTGTTTTGAACTAGAATCATTGGGCAAAGGGAAGCCAGTGAAGGGAATGGCAGAGAGGAGAGGTCGGGGAGTATCGGGGGGACAGGTGGATAAGCCAGGCAGCATAGTTTAGAATAGATTGTAGGGGTGCGAGACTAGAAGAAGGGAGGCCACAGAGCAGGAGGTTGCAATAATCCAGGCAGGAGATAATAAGGGCATGTACTAGGGTTTTTGCAGCTTTTTGGGAAAGGAATGTACGGATCCGGCAAATATTTTTGAGTTGGAGGTGGCAGGAGGTGAAGACGCCATGGATGTGTGGCTTGAAAGAGAGATCAGAGTCTAGGATTACTCCCAGGCAGCGAGAACGTGGCACTGGGGAAAGTGAGCAGCCATTGACATTGATGGATATGTCAGGTGGGGGGGTTGAGTGAGGAGGAGGAAAGACAATGAATTCTGTTTTGTCCATGTTCAATTTTAGGAATCGAGCAGAGAAAAAGGATGAGATAGCAGACAGACATTGTGGGGTTCTGGTTAGTAGGGTGGAGTTGTCAGGTCCAGAGAGGTAGATCTGCGTATCATCGGCATAGAGATGATACTGAAAGCCGTGGGACTCTATGAGCTGTCCCAGGCCAAAGGTGTAAATGGAGAACAGCAGGGGTCCAAGAACTGAACCTTGGGGGACCCCGACAGATAGGGGGCGAGATGAGGAAGTGGTGTGAGAGTGGGAGACGTTGAAAGTTCGGTTGGTTAAGTATGAGGAGATCCAAGATAGCGCCAAGTCTGTGATGCCCAGAGACGAGAGAATTTGTAGTAGAAGGGAGTGGTGTACTGTGTCAAAGGCAGAGGACAGGTCCAGGAGGAGCAGGACAGAGTAGTGTCGCTTGACTTTTGCGGTTAGTAGATCATTAGTGACTTTGGTCACGGCAGTTTCAGTGGAATGATGTGGTCGGAAGCCAGATTGTAACCGGTCAAAGAGAGAGCAGGAGGAGCAGTATGAGGACAGTTCAAGATGGACATGTTGTTCCAGTAGTTTTGAGGCATAGGGGAGAAGTGATATGGGGCGATAGTTTGACACAGAGGAAGGGTCAAGGGAGGGCTTTTTGAGGGTGGGTGTAATGGAGGCATTTTTAAAGCATGAAGGGAATACACCAGTTGCTAGTGGTAGGTTGAAGAGATGGGTTAGGGTCGGGAGGAAGACTGTGGTGAGATTGGGGAAGAGGTGGGATGGGAGTGGATCAAGCAGGCAGGTTGTGAGATGTGATCTTGAAAGTAGAGTGGAAAGATGATTTTCTGTCATGGTGGTGAAGATGGATTTGTAGGAAGAAGGCTGAGTAGTTGTGAGGAGTGGCTGTGGTGATTGTGGTGATTGTGGGCCAAAGCTTGCACGGATGTTGTCAATCGTCTGCTTGAAGAAAAGTCTTCAGCTGAGATGAGAGGAGACAGAGGTGGTGCCGGGGGACGGAGCAATAAAAAACAAAACTTGTGTTAGTCTCAAAACTTTTGGTGACGATTGTACACGCATTTATGGAAATAGAAAGAAAGACAGAAAGAATTCGAAAGAAAGAATTAGAAAGAAAGAGAAATAAATAGAAAGAAAGAAAGAAAAAAATTTAGAAAGAAAGAAAAAATTGGAAAGAAAGAAAAAGAAAGAAAGAGAGAGAAAGAAAGACAAAGAAATAAATAAAATAGAAATAAAGAATAAAATAGGGGAAAAAAAAAAGAAAGAAGGATGCATGGATAAGACAGAAGGTTGTAGGAAAGAAATAAAAAAATACCCTTGTAATTTGTCCATATCTTTTAAAGTAAGGAAGTAAGAAGGAAAGAAAAAGGAAGGAAAGAAGAGCGAAAGAAAAAAGGAAGGATGGAAGGAAAAATGGATGAGTGAAGATTGTAGGAAAGAAAGGAAAAAAGAAGGAAGGAAGAAAAAAAGTAGGAAGGAAGGATAAGAGAAAGGAAGTGTAGGAAAGAAAAAAGAATGATAGAAATGCCTCCATTATTTTTCCATAGCTTTTAAGGAATAACAGAAAGGAAGGAAAGAAGGAAGGAAAGAAGGAAGGAAGGAAGATAGGAGGAATGAGAGAAAAAAGGACAGATGTAAAGACGGAAGGAAGAAGGAAAAAAAAGGAATTGTGAGTGGATAAGAGGAAGCATTGTAGGAAAGCGAGAGAAAGAAAATAGAAAGAAAGAAAAAAGAAAAGAAATGTCCTTGAATTTGTTCATATCTTATTTTTGTTGTTTTTGTTTCGTTGCAGTTTGGAGATACATTTTTCAAGTGAAAATGTTTTAGACTTTGTTCACTCTTGTGTTCATGTCACTTATTCCAAAAATTATGGAAGAAAACTAAACATAAAGACAGCCTTGGAAGCATCAGAGCTTTGTTAAACGTGGTAGCTTGTTGCTTAAATCGGGTTAATTGGTAAAGTAAAGGTTAACAAGCGTCATTGTTGACTCTGCCGCGTGCCGGAGCGTGCTACTGTGAGGCTTCCTCATTCTGGTTTATTTTTCCTGGATATTTTAAGTGTGTTCTGATCATTGGTTCCTCTTACTTGTGCGCTATGGAGGTGACACTGTGTAGACAGGTACTTCTATAATTTTTATAACTGCATTATTAGGGTATTTTAACTCTTTCCTTCAAAGACCACTCAGCTTACAGTAGAGGGAACACTTGTTCTGAGAGCTTAAAACTAGTAGTGATCGAATACACTCTGCACTATTCATTACTTACAAGAATACTACGGTATTCGCGATATCCGTTGCTCGTCCAACTTTTTGGTATTTGCTTCTTGAGTTTTCAGTCCCCTCCCTACTTTTGGCACCTGATTTTCAGCCTCTAAACATGCGGGGATTGCCTATTAATCAAAGTAATGGCATAGCCATCTTTACTATTGACATTACTGTAATTGGGAGGTGCAGTGAGTTAAAAAAAAAAAGTCTTACGGTCATTAAAGCAGGAGAATTACACTTGTCAAGTTTCCCTGTCACACTACTTATTGGTCCACTCATTTACACATATGAATATATACTTCTTCCCTGCCCACCCTCTGTGCCATCATCTGTGATTGGTTGCAGTCCTGCTTCCCCCACCCACCCTCTGTGTCAGCATCTGTGATTGGATTCCATTTTCACTGAGAGCAGCGAGTTCAATTTTCACTGAGAGCAGTGGGGTGCCCCGAGTGTAAACTCTGGTGACCTGACTGCCGGAATTTGGCGAATTGCTGTGCCATCATGTCCTGAAATCCGACAATCCGGCAGTCACTGTGGGCCACACTGGTAGCTCCCTGCTGACCTCAGTGAAGTTTGAACCCACTGCTCTCAGTGAAAATGGAACCTGCTGCCCGATTGCCAGTCAGCCATGTCTCACAATCCTACAGTCTGGCAATCTGGCAGTGGGTTCCACTTTCACTGAGAGTAGCGGTTTCAACTTTCACTGCCAAATTGTCAGATTACGAGACATGGCACCACAGCAGTCTGACAATCCGGCAGTCAAGTCACCGGAGGTCACACTGGGGTTTCCCCGCTGCCCTCAGTGAAAGTAAAATCCCCTGCCAGATTGCTTTGCAGCCATGTCCCGCTATCCGACAGCGGATTCCATCTTCACTGAGGGTAGCGGGTTCAGTTTTCACTGAGGGCCCCTGAGGCTGCTTTTTGCAGCCCGCATACCCCATGACGATCGCAGCTCTATGCCAGGAGCCGGCGCCGGCAGGCAGGGTTTTATAGTATAGCTGAATCATTTGCGGTGCCGGGCAGAGGAGCTGTCTGCACTACACCAATGGATGACGCAGCCAATCAGATGCAAGGAGGTGATGTCGCTGTATGATGACACCTCGTTGCATCTAATTGTCCGTCGGCAGCCATTAGTTTAGTGCCGTACTATAAAACCGTGCTTGCCGGCGCTGGCTTCCAGCATAGAGCTGCGATCGTCATGGGGTCTGTAGGCAGCAAATAGCAGGTATGTGCCTACGATCAGGACCTGCTGTGTCCTGGACGCGGCAGGTCCTGACTGTGGGGCCGTGAGTCTCACCGCAGGAGAATACAGGAGACAGCAGCTGCTCATGTTCACGATCTGGGTTCGGGCCACTGTAGTCTCCTCACTGTATTCTCAGTATGGAGGACACTTGCGACTCTGAAAGCCACACCGCAGGTCCGTGTTTGCTGTGGGTCGCACACGCACAGTGGATGGGATTTCTAGAAATCCCATCCACTCTGGTAGTACTGTACAACCCAGCGCTCTGGACGCAGCTGAAACACACTACCTCCAAAACGCTGCAAACATTCATCAGCACGCAGCCCTAAGGGAATGGGAGGAAAGGCGAGACATTTTTTTGGTGTTTGTGAAGAGCGGCATAATAGGGGACAAGGATGAGAGCACAAGGATGGGCAGAATACTACAAGGATGGGCAGAATAGTACAAGGATGGGCAGAATACTACAAGGATGGGCAGAATACTACAAGGATGGGCAGAATACTACTGGGCACAATACTACTGGGCACAATACTACAAGGATGCACAATACTACCGGGCAGAATACTACAAGGATGCACAATACTACCGGGCAGAATACTACAAGGATGGGCAGAATACTACCGGGCAGAATACTACAAGGATGGGCACAATACTACTGGGCACAATACTACAAGGATGCACAATACTACTGGGCACAATACTACAAGGATGCACAATACTACCGGGCAGAATACTACAAGGATGGGCACAGTACTACAAGGATGGGCACAATATTACAAGGATGGGCATGAGGATGGACACAATACTACAAGGATGGGAACAGCAGTACAAGGATGTGCAGAATACTACAGGGCACAAGTAGGGAGAATACTACAAGGATGGGCACAATACTAAAGGGCACAAGGATGGGCACATTACTCAGGGAACAAGGAAGAGGAACATTACTTTAGAGCACAAGGATGAGAGACATTACTACAGGGGACAAGATGGGGACATTGCTAGAGTATGGGGGACATAACTACAGGACACAAGGATGTGCATGTTAGACAGGACACAAGGGGGACATTACTACAAGATGTTGGCTGAGATTACTATATGATGCTGCTAATTGTAAAACAATATTAGAAGAAGGGGATAAAATGTAAAAATAATTATTGAAAATAAAGCATGACATTTTTGGCATTAAAAATTATTTTTTATATACAGTACAGTATACAAAAGTTTGGACACACCTTCTCATCTCTAGAACAAATGTTAAGAGGAGACTTTGTGCAGCAGCCTTCATGGTAAAATAGCTGCTAGGAAACCACTGCTAAGGACAGGCAACAAGCAGAAGAGACTTGTTTGGGCTAAAGAACACAAGGAATGGACATTAGACCAGTGGAAATCTGTGCTTTGGTCTGATGAGTCAAAATTTGAGATCTTTGGATCCAACCACCGTGTCTTTGTAGAAAAGGTGAACGGATGGACTCTACATGGCTGGTTCCCACCGTGAAGCATGGAGGAGGAGGTGTGATGGTGTGGGGGTGCTTTGCTGGTGACACTGTTGAGGATTTATTCAAAATTGAAGGCATACTGAACCAGCATGGCTACCACAGCATCTTGCAGCGGAATGCTATTCCATCTGGTTTGCATTTAGTTGGACCATTATTTATTTTTCAACAGGACATTGACCCCAAACACACCTCTAGGCTATGTAAGGGCTATTTGACTAAGAAGGAGAGTGATGGGTGCTACGCCAGATGACCTGGTCTCCATAGTCACCAGACCTGAACCCAATCGAGATGGTTTGGGGTGAGCTGGACCGCAGAGTGAAGGCAAAGGGGCCAACAAGTGCTAAGCATCTCTGGGAACTCCTTCAAGACCGATGGAAAACCATTTCCGGTGACTACCTCTTGAAGCTCATCAAGAGAATGCCAAGAGTGTGCAAAGCAGTAATGAAAGCAAAAGGTGGCTACTTTGAAGAACCTAGAATATAAGGCATATTTTCAGTTGTTTCACACTTTTTTAAATATTTCATTCCACATGTGATAATTCATAGTTTTGATGCCTTCAATGTGAATCTACAATTTTTAGACTCATGAAAATAAAGAAAACTCTTTGAATGAGGAGGTGTGTCCAAACTTTTGGCTGTACTGTATGTTTGTATATATATATATATATATATATATATACACTGTGTGCAGAATTATTAGGCAAATGAGTATTGTGATCCCATGATATTTTTATGCATGTCGTCCTACTCCAAGCTGTATAGGCTGAGAGCCAACTACCAATTAAGTAACTCAGGTGATGTGCATCTCTGTAATGAGGAGGGGTGCGGTGTAATGACATCAACACCCTATATAAGGGGTGCTTAATTATTAGGCAACTTCCTTTCCTTTGGCAAAATGGGTCAGAAGAGAGTTTTGACGGGCTCTGAAAAGTCCATATTGTGAGATGTCTTGCAGAGGGATGCAACAGTCTTGAAATTGCCAAACTTTTGAAGCGTGATCACTGAATAATCAAGCATTTCATGGCAAATAGCCAACAGGGTCGCAAGAAGCGTGTTGGGCACAAAAGGCACAAAATAACTGTCCAAGAATTGAGGAAAATCAAGCGTGAACCTGCCAAGATGCCATTTGCCATCAGTTTGGACATATTTCAGAGCTGCAACGTTACTGGAGTATCAAAAAGAACAAGGTGTGCCATACTCAGGGACAGGCCAAGGTAAGGAAGGCTGAAAACCACCACCTCTGACCAAGAAACGTGAGATAAAACGTCAAGACTGGGCCAAGAAATATCTTAAGAATAATTTTTTAAAGGTTTTATGGACTGATGAAATGAGAGTGACTCTTGATGGGCAGATGGATGGGCCAGAGGCTGGATCAGTAAAGGGCAGAGAGCTCCGCTCCGACTCAGACGCCAGCAAGGTGGAGGTGAGGTACTGGTATGGGCTGGTATCATCAAAGATGAACTTGTAGGACCTTTTCGGGTTGAGGATGGAGTGAAGCTCAACTCCCAGACCTACTGCCAGTTTCTGGAAGACAACTTCTTCAAGCAGTGGTACAGGAAGAAGTCGGTATTGTTCAAGAAAAACATGATTTTCATGCAGGACAATGCTCCATCACATGCATCCAACTACTCCACAGCGTGGCTGGCCAGTAAAGGTCTAAAAGATGAAAAAATAATGACATGGCCCCCTTGTTCACCTGATCTGAACCCCATAGAGAACCTGTGGTCCCTCATAAAATGTAAGATCTACAGGGAGGGAAAACAGTCCACCTCTGGGAGCAGTGTCTGGAGGCTGTGGTGGCTGCTGCACGCAATGTGGATCGTAAACAGATCAAGCAATGACAGAATCTATGGATGGTCGGCTGCTGAGTGTCATTAGAAAGAAAGGGGGCTATATTGGTCACTCATTTTTTGGGTTTTGTTTTTGCATGTCAGAAATGTTTATTTCTAAATTTTGTGCCGTTATATTGGTTTACCTGGTGAAAATAAACAAGTGAGATGGGAATATATTTGGTTTTTATTAAGTTGCCTAATAATTCTGCACAGTAATAGTTACCTGCACAAACAGAATCCTCCTAAGATACCAAATCTAAAAAAAACACCACTCCAACTGCCAAAAATATTAAGCGCTGATATTTATGAGTCTTTTGGGCTGATTGAGAACATAGTTGTTGATCAATAATAAAAAAATCCTCTAAAATACAACTTGCCTAATAATTCTGAATATATATGTATATATATATATATATATATATATATATATATATAAACTTAACTAAACAAAAAGGTGCAGGTTTGTTATAATCAAGCAAAAAATGTTCAAAATAGTGATCCAAAGGTGTATAGAAAAAAAACATGGAATCATTAAAAATGTCACTTTGTCCTGCAAAGAATGCAGCCCCTGTTAATTTTTTTTTTCTATGTGCGGCCCATTCCCCCAGCTGAGTTTGAGACCCCTGCTCTAGGGGATCCCCGCTGCCCTCAGTGAATCTTGAACTTGCTGCTCTCAGTAAAAGTGGAGCCCTCTGCCGGATGACCCTGTGTCCATGTCCTGTAATCCGACAGTCCGGCAATCCGGCAGCGTGTTCCGGTTTCACTGAGGGTAGCAGGTTCAACTTACACTGAGAGCAGCAAGAATCTCCCGGTGTGAACTCTGGTGACCTGACTGCGGATTGTCGGATATCGGGACACGGCGGCACAGTAATCCGGCAATCCAGCCTTCAGATCATCAGAGTTCACACTGGGGGCTTCCTGCTGCCCTCTCTCAGTGAAACTGGAACCCGCTGCCGGATTGCCAGACAAACGAATTGCAAGACATGGCCACAAGGCAGTCTGGTCGCAGGTTCCACTTTCACTGAGAGCAGCGGGGGCCCTGAGTGTGAACTTCAGTGACTGGACTACCGGACTACTCTCTGTTTCCTTTGAAGCCGGGACCCGGGTTGTTCGCTTGTCTTAGCTGTTTGATACACTTTTGCTGGTTTAGCTTTTGTATTAACTTGCCCGATAGATGGTTGTTTTTGGGTGGCATTTTAAAAACCAGTCCTTAGTATTATGACCCTCAGTAATCACCTCACACTGATCAGAGATCTAATAGGTGAATCTATAGAGGTAAAGTAGAAAATATCCTGAAAGATCTCAGATCTCAGTTATAGAAGCTGCCTCACAGTCAGACTCTCCTAGCTGTCCAAATCAACCAATCAGAGCTCAGCTTTCACTTTACCTCAGCAGCTTCAATGCTGAAAGCTGCACTCTGGTTGCTATAGACAACCAGACTGATCTTACTGTGAGGCAATTCACATAAATAAGACCCCAGTTACTTGTGCACTGTTTGTTGACAGCCATTGCTATAGTTACAGACTTTAGAGCGAGTTATCAGGTTGCCCCACAGCTATATGATTGCTGAACCCTTTGGGTGCCGTCACTTTCATTCTTTAAGACCCTTTGGGCAACACTATGGGTTTGCATTCTACACACAGACACCCATTTTCTCCTTAATTCTTATAGAGCCTAAATTCTCGGGGAGCCACATCTCGTGAAGGGGGCAGATTTTGAGTTTTAATGTTCACATTAATTTTAAGGGGGTATTGTATTGGCTCATAGAGTGACTGCAGACTTGTTCCCTAAGGCTGGACAACCCTTTTAGTATTGTATAATATATGTTTCCAATATGGTGGCATTATATTGCCTTGTTAGCGTATTGTTCAGTAGTATATATGTTTGCACTACATGGCATAGCGTAGTGCACATTATCAGCGACACTATGTAGTGATATTTCATTAGCTTCATAAAGGGTATTATTTGAGTAATACATAGTATTAGCATTGTTGCAATAGTTTGGGGTATAATATTAGCCTGCTTGAGCAATTTCAGTATTGCATACTATTTGGGCACTATATGGTGGTATTATACTGGTTTGAGCATTATTAGAGCAGTTTATATTATATGAACACTATATGGGGGTATTATATTGGGTTATTATGGCATTTTACATGAGTGTTGTACATTATTTAGGCACTGTATGGGGTTTCATATTAGTTTATTTGTATGTTTTGAGTTTAGTATACTATTTGGGCACTGTATAGTGGTATTATACTGGTTTATTTGAGTATTATTAGAGTAGTTTATATTATATGGGGTTATTATATGGGTTCTTAGGACATTTTACATGAGTGTTGCAGATTATTTGGGCACTGAATGGGGTATCATATTGGTTTATTTGTGTGTTTTGAGTATAGTATACTATTTGGGCACTGTATGTTGGTATTATACTTTTTTGAGTATTATTACCGCAGTTATATTATAATAGCTGTACTATCCGGCTTCGCCCGGGTTAATAGCTGCTGTTAACAAAATAGAATGTATTAACAAAAATGTATTCTGCACACAAAAACCACAAAACAGATAGAAATGTAATTATTAAAAGGCAAAAACTAAGCTAATAGAAGCATTTCACAACATATATTTCACCACCACAGATATTCCACACAGATTTAACTAAATTGGCCAAGTAATGTGCTCCGTCTGTCTCTTTCCAGGTCTGTCTCTTTCCCCGTCTGTCTCTGTCTGTCTCCCCGTCTGTCTCTTTCCAGGTCTGTCTCTTTCCAGGTCTGTCTCTTTCCAGGTCTGTCTCTTTCCAGGTCTGCCTCTTTCCTCGTCTGCCTGTCTCTGTCTCTTTCTTTGTCTGTCTCTATCTCTCTGTTTCTTTCCCCATCTGTCTCTTTCTAGGTCTGTCTCTTTCCCCGTCTCTCTCCCCGTCTCTTTGTCTGTGTCTTTCCCTGTCTGCCTGTCTCTGTCTGTCTCTTTCCTTGTCTGTCGCTATTTCTCTGTCTCTTTACCCATCTGTCTCTATCAAGGTCTGTGTCTTTCCCCATTTATCTTTGTCTGTCTCTCTGGCTGTCTCCTCCTTCCCTGTCTGCCTGTCTCTGTCTGCATGTCTGTCTGTCTCTTTCCCCATCTGTCTCTTTCCAGGTCTGTCTATTTCCAGGTCTGTCTCTTTCCCCGTCTGTCTCTGTCTGTCTCTTTCCCTGTCTGTCTGTCTCTCTGTCTGTCTCTATCTCTTTCCCTGTCTGTCTCTTTCCCTGTCTGTCTCTGTCTGTCTCTCTGTGTCTCTGTCTGTCTCTTTCCCTGTCTGTCTCTGTCTGTCTCTCTCTGTCTCTCTCTATCCATCTCCCCACCGACATCTTATTACCTCACATATAAGCTTCTTATACTATGAATGTCTTTCGTTCCTATAGCAACCAATCACAGTTCCTACTAATAACCTGTAGTTCCAGGCTCCAATTATTTTAATGAAGGCATGTTTTTTGGAGAGTAGCTGTTAAGCGCGGGGTTCCATTTTCCTGTCAAAACATAGTCTACGACGTTCCCTGGGTCACATGAGGTGTCTGTGCAAAATTTTGTGATTGTAAATGCGCCGGTGCGGATACACTTTTCGTTTCACTTTTTCCCCATTATGTAGATAGGGGCAAAATTGATTGGTAAATTGGAACGCGCGGGGTTAAAATTTCGCCTCACAACATAGCCTATGACACTCTCGGGGTCCAGACATGTGAGTGTGCAAAATTTTGTGGCTGTAGCTGCAATATATTAGATGAGCACTATATGGGGGTATTATGTAATTTTAGATGAGTGTTGC
This sequence comes from Anomaloglossus baeobatrachus, assembly GCF_048569485.1. NCBI lineage: Eukaryota > Metazoa > Chordata > Amphibia > Anura > Aromobatidae > Anomaloglossus > Anomaloglossus baeobatrachus. The sequence continues at coordinate 559,923,007 of NC_134358.1, read as the reverse complement.
ACATTTTTTGGGCACTGTATGGGGCATCATATTGGTTTGTGTGTTTTAACTATAGTATGCTATTTGGGCACTGAATGGTGTTATACTGGTTTGGGTATTATTATAGCAGTTTTATTATCTGAGCACTATGTGGGGGTATTATGGCATTTTACATGAGTGTTGCACATTATTTGGGCACTGTATGGGGCATCATATTGGTTTGTGTGTTTTGAGTATAGTATGCTATTTGGGCACTGAATGGTGGTAATATACCGGTTTGAGTATTATTATAGCAGTTTTATTATCTGAGCACTATGTGGGGGTATTATGGCATTTTACATGAGTGTTGCACATTATTTGGACACTGTATGGGGTATCATATTGGTTTATTTGTGTCTTTTGAGTATACTATACTATTTTGGCACTGTATGGTGGTATTATACTAGTTTGAATATTATTAGAGCAGTTATATTACATGAGCACTATATGGGGGTATTATAGCATTTTATATGAGTGTTGCACATTATTTGGGCACGGGTATGGAGTATCATATTGGCTTATTTGTGTGTTTTGAGTATAGTATACTATTTGGGCACTGAATGGTGGTATTATACTGGTGTGAGTATTATTATAGCAGTTTTATTAGCTGAGCACTATGTGGGTGTATTATGGCATTTTACATGAGTGTTGCACATTATTTGGGTACTGTATGGGGTATCATATTGGTTTGTGTCTTTTGAATATAGTATACTATTTGGGCACTGTATGGTGGTATTATACTAGCTTGAGTATTATTAGAGCAGTTATATTACATGAGCACTATATGGGGGTATTATAGCATTTTATATGAGTGTTGCACATTATTTGGGCACGGGTATGGAGTATCATATTGGCTTATTTGTGTGTTTTGAGTATAGTATACTATTTGGCCACTGAATGGTGGTATTATACTGGTGTGAGTATTATTATAGCAGTTTTATTAGCTGAGCACTATGTGGGGGTATTATGGCATTTTACATGAGTGTTGCACGTTATTTGGGCACTGTATCATATTGGTTTCTTTGTGCATTTTGAGCAAGGCATAATATTTGGTCACTATATGGTGACATTTTGGTGTTATTTGCAGTATAACTACTACAGTAGTTCGGATGGAGCAATGCGCCCCTATAATTACCGCCGCCTCTATTTTGTAGCACATTTTGGCGAATTCATGGCACTTCTGCCGGCTACGGAGGCAGCGATCACATTTCTTAATAAATGTCATCTTTATTGCCATCTCCCTGATTCCAGTAACATTTTAATTAATTCATACTGATTGAATAAATGTACATTTAGACTAGTTTCTTAATGAGGGCACGTTTAGTATAAAGGTTCTACATCATCCTGATATCCTGCGGGTAATTATATCCTAATTATATGGTGAGAAGAAAGAGTCTATAACTCAGGGCAGCCATTGTTCATTGGACCCAATTAAGAATTACACGCGGATAATAAAAGTTCATGACGGGGTTGTCCGTCAGTCAATTTAAAAACCTTTACGGCAAATCGAAGCCCGGTACAAGACGGAGATCTAACCTGGTTAAGATCTGCTGGATTTACTGTCAAGTGGCTCATGGAATAAATGATCACAGGGGAACGCTGGTAAAATGAGCCGGCTGACTCCGCACGTAGACCTCGTCATCGTAGCGGAGAAAGAAGACGCTGCCATGTCAGACCAGTTATTTTATTGGGTTTAGTGGATATGGAGGAGCGGTCTACCTAGTGGCAATGTGTGGGTTGTCGGAGACCGGGACAAGGCAGGAATTGTGCCCCCTATCCCAGTAATTTTGGTATTGTCCCCCCTTAAAAAAGATAATGCCCAAGGAAATAGTCATGTTTTCCCCTGCAAAGTTAATAATGCCAAATCCCACAAAATATAAATAAAGGTTAGACTCACCCAATCCGGCAACTAAGACTTCCTTTCTCTGCCACACAGAATGTGTTGGCACATGTGATGCATTGTAGAGCCATCATTGTCTGGTCTTCACCAGGACGTTGACATCTTCTAAGGCCCCTTTCTCATTGCGTTCTGACCTGCATTCAGTGGTCCCGTTGGGGCTTCCATCTGAATCCCCCGCAAAACGGGTTTCGAATGCATGCGCCGACAGGGCCATTGACTATAATGGTTCAGACGGAGTCACCGTGTGGTCTGCCATGCACCATTTTTGGAAGTACACGCTTTCCGGTGACAGACACCCAGACGTTGTAGACTGCATTTGAGTGTCCACCTCCAGAAAGCATATACACCCGAAAATGGTGCACGACAGAGCACACGGTGACTCCGTCTACATCATTATAGTCAATGGCCCCATCTGAACATGCATCCGAAACCCGTTTTGCTCGGAATTCAGATGGAAGGCCTGACAGGACCACTGAATGCAGGTTAGAATGCAATGTGAAAGGGGCCTTAGTCATTGGCTCCTCACTGTACCACAGGATCCAACTGTATCAACGTCAAATTACAGTTCAAAGTGGGCCTCATTTGAAGATCTAAGGTGCCATCTAGTGTCATGTGATGTTCGGCTCTGCACGTACTTGGTGGCACGGCAGTGTCAGACTCTGTTCACACTTCAGAGTCTAGCAAGTAATCTGTAGCTTCTGAATTGTTCAGCCAGAGCTGGGTGTCGGCTGATTCAGGTCTTCAGCTCTGCAGGAGTTAATTCCTACAGACTGGTGAGCAGGAACTAGGAGATCAGGTTGCTGATTGCCACATGCAGCTGTGTCTGTCCTATTTAAGGCACGTCTTTCTCCAACTATGCGTCAATGATAGCTTCAGCATAAGCTCCAGCGATCCCGGTCTTTTGATAAACCTGTTTATGGTGATCTTTGTTGCGATATTGAGTGATGTGGACATTCCCCTGTCATGCGTTAACTTCCATCCATTTTCCTTATTCCCCTGTACATATATTGTCTCTGTGTGTTTTGAGTGCAGTGTGTACAGTGTACAGTGTACAGTGTGTTTTCATTCTCACTTGTCCTTGTCATTTTTGTAGGGTTTTGTTATTGTGTTTTCAGGCCCGCCCCGAGAGTGTGGAAGAAGGATAGTAAGATTAGGGTTCGGACAGGAGTCAGGGTCACGCTGGGGGCTCGGACCTAGCTACCCTCATGTCTACCTCTGATATAAGGGACAGCGCAGGGTCTCTAGTCTGAAGACCAGCTTAGGGGCTTCTGTTCTGTCATTACATATCCCGTGACATCCATAAGTTTAAGACATGCGCGGTGCTGATGCCACTTCTTAGGTGTACAACACTTCAAATGAAAAGAAAGGATTACTTTTTTCTTTTGAAGTTTTGCCCCAACCAAACAAACATTTAGGAGCGTCTGGGAGACCTTCCAACTCTTCTGAGAGTCAGATAGGTCTCCACTTTTACTTTGAGCCTCCTGGACATTTTGAGAGCATTGGAAAAAAAAATGTCTAAAGCTGTGACACTGTGCTTTCACATTTGGGGTTAATAATGGATGACGTTCTTTTAAAATGATGAGTAGGTGTGATGCTAGCCACTACTTACGCTAAGTATGGACGGACGAGTAGTCAGGAAAGCCGGGGTCTAGTAACGGGAGGACACGTATGAGCACAAGGAGTAAACAGAAGAATAGTCAGGTCAATATCTGAGGGTCAGAATTCCAGGAGAGCACGTACTAAGTCCAGGAAGAAAACAGAGACGTGGTCAGGTAACGGTTCGAGGTCAAAAGGCAGGAGGTCATGACTGGTACAGGGAGCGGGCAGAGAGGAGTCAAATAACAGTCGGGGTCAGCAAATAAAGATCAGAACACTATCAGAGACACAAGACAACAGCACAATGCAGAACCAGAGAATACAACTGGCAAGGTGCTGGGTGAGCATGCTCAGTAAAGAAGCCTGAGCAATTACCAGGAAGGTGAAACATCTGAGTTATCAGCACCAACATGGAATCCTTCGCTGTCAATCAATCTGCTAGCTCAGTAACTCAGGAAAGTTCAGAAGAGCATCTCCAAAGGCAAGATGCTCTGCACAGAGGAATCGTGACAGTAGGACAATTTTTTAAACTGAGGCCAGTGGCCTCTTCCGCTATAAGTGGGTGATGCACAAATACCCAACAGGTTTCAGACTTTAATGCTTGGGGACCAAGGCAAGGCGAAGTAAGAAACATTTTCACAAAGTCTACACCCTGTCTACATCTGATCGAGGCTCAATCATGCTGTATTCAATCATTAGCTTCTGGGCCCTAATGCAAAATACAGGGCCCTAAGTCATTTGCAATATCGGTGTCACCTTTAGTGACACAGGGAATTTTGGGACCTGTCAGGCGCCTGAGCATGTGGATTTTTTCTCTATGAACCATAATGGAGAGCTGATCTGTAAAAACAAACAAAAACTTTGTGTAGGTTTCCTTGTTCTTTTGTTTGAAAGGAGAAAACATGTTGATCAAATCTGCCAAAATTCAAAGTCACCAGTTTGCTCAAATTTGGCAACGACGTTCAACTAACATAAACATAAGGTGTAAAAAAACAAATATTAATGTTCATCTCTCTGCTCACCTGTTCCTCTACCATCTCGTCCTCCTCTCTATATGACCTCTTTTTTCTTCTGACTCATGATGTCCTTTTTGGACAGCCATACGCTGTGTCACTCGATATTTAGTCAGCATCTCGTGACATCAGATGCCTACTCACCGCCGGAAACTCTGATGCACAAAAAAAGGGCCCAAAAAGAATGTTGTGTCTTGACCACCATATTTCTGAATTTGTATGACTCGAATTGCAAAAAAGAAATCGGACTGAGGAGATGCCAATTTTGGGAACAAAATCAAGGAGAATTCAATTTGCCTTGAACAAATTTGCCAAGCTTTAATAAATAAGACAACTGTCATGGCTTTGATTTGCAGTGCTATGCTACAGAGTCAGTGCTCTGTTGTTTTTTGAGCTCTGGGTGATGGGTTGTTCCTGGCCTCTGATCCTGCATTGGTGCTGGGAGGGGTCAGTTCACACGCACCTTGTTCCGGGTGATTGCTCTGCTTCATTAGGGAGCAACCTCACCCGGAACACCGCCAGTCGTAGTTTCTGTTACACAGTTAGTGCTTATGGCTCCCGCATGTGAACTATTCTGATCTTGTCTCTCGACCCCGGACCTTAGTTACCCTTCTTGCCTGTCCCCCTGACATTTTGTTTACATGTGGATTGCACATTTTCTGTTAGTACAATAAACCTCATTTCAATCCAGAAATATTACTGAGTCCATCAGTTATTAGATATATGAAACTGAAATAGCTGTTGCAAAAACCCAAATTGTTATGAAGAAAAAAGGTTAACATTAATAGGGGTGCCCAAACTTTTTCATATGACTGTTCCTCCTGGCTCCTGACCTCCGGCTTATACCATGATCTCAGCTCCGCTTACCTCCTGTAATATTTATGTGACCTCCTGGCTCCTGACCTCTGGCTCGTACCCTGACCTCGGCTCTGCTTGCCCCCTGTAATCCTTATGTGACCCCCTGGCTTCTGACCTCTGGCTCATACCCTGACCTTGACTCCACTTTCTCCCTGTGTTGCATACATGATTTCCTGGCTCCTGACCTTCCTTCATAGCCTGACCTAAGCTCCGCTCTCTCCCTGTGTTCCATACGTGACTTCCTGGCTCCAGATCCCTGACTTGTTTGACTACTCCTCCATTCTCTATTTTCTAGTTGTATAGTGACAACTAGTGATTGAACATCAGAACAAGTGAAAACTGGCAGCTGTACAACCAATTAACTTGTCCATAGTGCATCCGAATAAAATATTGGTGATGCATAGTTTTTTCTGTGGCCACCAACATTTTATGCACACGTACATAGATCTCACCTATAGAAAATATTTGTGTAAAATGACAGGTTGTTTTTAGCCATCCCCATTACTCGAGCCTCCTGAAGTTGAATCCCAAGTTGGATCCTCCAGGAGTCACGCTTCAGACTCAGTCAATGAATTTCTATATTATGACGCCCATTAAAAAAAAAAACCCTCTAAATTTCCAGAAATTCATATTGATGTTACCCTTATGGAATAGATGAGATTTAAAATATACAAATCTGACTTTAATAGTGCAATGAACAGCTGTTTTTTGATGCAGCATCACATTTTTTTGCTAATTAGTCCCCCAGACACCCGGTTTTCAAACACTTTGATAAACAGAGCCCTTTAGGGTCTATTTAATCGTGAGAGCAATTAATATACATAAATATATAGGTAAGTAGTTCAGTTATAAAAAATAGTAAAACACATTCAGACGCAAGGCAAAAATTTGAGAAAAGTCAATTTATTTTTTTTTTATACGACAGTGGAGAATTCGGAAGTTCCTTCTCCAACCAAGATGTCTGTCATTGGGATGATGATTGTCATGAATATGCGCTCACTGATTGACACTTCAGACACCCAATAGTTGGCAGAGGTGTGCTGGGTTGTGAATATTGTTGATTGATGACCTAACCACCCAGTCAGGGATTGGGAAATGACTTTCCTCATTCTATACAGGATTGTCCAGCAGTCAACTAGGGATGGCCTTCTGGGCTTTCTCCAGGTGTCACCCTTTCGGGGTGATTGTCTGGCTATTTAGTTGGATGGCAGTGGTCAGGCCATTGCCAGTCTTATCTTTGCTTGTGTGAGTGTTTGTGCTTTGTGTCCTGCTATTCTGATCTCTTGTTACTTGACCTGAAGACCTTACCTTTGACCATTCATTTGCCTAGCTCCCTTTGTCTCGATCCGTAACCGTTTTGGACTTCTGACCTCGGATTGTGACCGGTTCTTCTCTATTGCCCCTCTGCCTTTGACGTACATTCTTGGTATTTGACCCCGGACTTGACTCTTCTGCCTCACAGGTTGTCCGTGAGAAGTCACGATAGACAGCGTTACTATGATAACGTAGAAATTAATGATGAGCGAACATACTCACCACTGCTCGATACTCAATTGAGCCTCTGGGTGCTTGGCTACATTCAGTACTCGGATGAGTATCACGGGTGCTCAAATGTGTTGTTCATGAAATATCCGATTCAAAGTGGTGGCTTGCTTCAGTGAATGATTGGAGGTAGAACCCCAGTGAGAGCCGCTTACAGTCTCTGAATTTCTCTTGCTTAGGGTAAAAACAACATTTTAGGATGCTGTGTTTGAGACAACTAGAGTGAGCACTAAGATAGAAGATCCAACTGTGGTCATACAAGGACATGTCGAAGGACTTCTCCACTTTGGACAATTCCTATTTGTTAAATACTCCCCGGACAATAAAGATCACAAAGTGTCTCCATTCATAGGCGGGCTTTGCACGTTGCGACATCGCAAGCTGATGCTGCGATGTCGCACGCGATAGTCCCCGCCCCCGTCGCAGGTACGATATCTTGTGATAGCTGGCGTAACGAAAATAATCGCTATGCCAGCTTCACATGCACTCACCTGCCCTGCGACCATCGCTCTGGCCGGCAACCCGCCTCCTTCCTAAGGGGGCGGGTCGTGCGGCGTCATAGCGACGTCACACGGCAGGCGGCCAATAGCAGCGGAGGGGCGGAGATGAGCAGGATGTAAACATCCCGCCCACCTCCTTCCTTCCGTAGAACCGCCGGCGGCAGGTAAGGTGATGTTCCTCGCTCCTGCGGCGTAACACACAGCGATGTGTGCTGCCGCAGGAACGAGGAACAGCATCGTACTTGTCGCGGCAGTGTAATTATGGAAAAGTCGGAGCCTACACCAATGATACGATAACGACGCTTTTGCGCTCGTTAATCGTATCATCTAGAATTTACACACAACGATGTTGAAAGTGACGCCGGATGTGCGTCACTTTCGATTTGACCCCACCGACATCGCACGTGCGATGTTGCAACGTACAAAGCCGCCCTTAGACCCCAACAATCATCTGCTTCTGATCAGTTTTATGGCAGGTTTTCGCCACTGCAGGAGGAATGAGGTATTTCACAGTGCCAGGACAGGTCTTCCTGAGTGGACTATACTCTTTTAACCTTAGAAAGCTGTAAGCTTATACTGTTCCTCTCTATGTCTCCAATTTCATTGTAGCATGTTCCATTGTATGTTGCACTTAAGAAGTTGTTAATAAAAGTATGGAAGTGGAAAAAGTGGTGCCATAAGGAGGAAATATTCTGCATAATATGGAATGGCCATGCAACTGTAGGTACTTTGCCAAGTGCTACCCAAAGAAAAGGCTATGAGTAGAGATGAATGGATCAATTGAAGTTTGGTTCTGTGGGTTCAGCCGGACTTTAGATAAAGTTTCGTTTGGGACCCGGACTTGACTTGAACCCCATTGGAAGTCACTAATTGGGTAGTTTGACTCTCTTCCCACATACAGTCACTTCCAGGAGAGGGAGGCGGTGTTTTTTTCTTTTTTTTTGGTGCACACTACATCCAATAAAGCTGTTTTTACCCCCAGTGCGAGAGTCATGATTTATTCCTGGCTCAGCTGCGGCTGAGCCTTTACTAGTAGCCCCCTCCGATACAGGTCATGTTACGAGTTAATTCTTCCTGCCTCGTTCTGGAGGTCAAGCCACTATATTTTGGCACTGCACCTCCGGAACTACTCCAGTGATATTTCCGGCTCTGCTGCGTTCTGCTTGTGAGCGACCTGTTATCTGCCCTGCTCCCTCCTGACCTCCATGTTCACCTGACCTGTTGTTGACCTCTATTCTCGTCCTGTCAGTGTCTCTCCCGCTGTCTCCCTTCGGTTCCCTGCTTGTCTGTCTCCCTGTCCATTCCCTGTCAGCATACTGTAGTTTCCGGCCCTGTCCTCTTCCCTGTCCTCCCCGCTTTTGTGCTGTTGACTTCCTGGCTACCAACCCCTTGCTTTCACCTAAGTACGTCTTGCTTTTTCCCTGTGTACTGACGAGACCTCTTGTTGTGATCCGGCGTCCTGACTATTCTACTGCCCTCTGGTGGGTTTCTCTACCCTACCACCCTCTCGTGGTCTACCTTCTAACTACCTTCCCAGGAAGTTACAGGAGTCTTCTGTGTACTACGTGACGGACAGCGAGCTATTCAAACACTGCAAGTGGCTTGCACTGGGCCAACTACCGGAAACTCCGTGCTCGTTACACTGAACTTTACTCTTTAGGTATACTCATCTGTACATATGAGGTGTGTATGAGATCTGAAAATCATCTGTTCTATATCTGTATATCTTGACCTGGGAAGTCTTGTTTTATGGTTCAAATTTATTATGTAAGATATGATAGGGTTAAAAATACTTTGCGCTAGGAATTGTGAAAACAAGCTACATTACTTGATCTCAGGGTGAACTTATCTACCATATTAAACTGGGTATCTCTTCTTACAGGAGAGACAGTCAACGGTGAAAAGAGAGAAGAACTGTTCCCAGCAAGGAAACAAATCCGGTGAAAGAGTAAAAATGCAAAGAGCCAACTCGGTAACGGTGGACGGACAAGGACTTCAGGTTTGGATGCAAAATTGTGCATATAGTATATTCTATTATTGTATTGTATATAGCCCCTGCATTGCTTGCACACATATGATTTACTGATTAGGGGAGAACACAGCTCCCTTAACCCCCAAGTCAAAGCAGGCCAAGAAATGGAGACGTGATTTTTTTTAGCGCTCTCTGATCAAGTGAATGAAAGTTGACCAAACCGCCAAGTAAGCCTACTCTACTGCATACTTCTCAACATTTTAATGGCCAAAATGTAGACATGTAAGCCCCACTTTTTGAACTTTGCAGAAAAGCCGCAAAAATGCCCAGGAACACCCCCAAAGTATTTATCTTTGGTGGACTAAGCATCAGCCACACTCCTTTTGCAAAAGATTGTCCTGCCTAAATTGGAACCATTGGGTAGTATAACATGTCTTACTTTTTACAGAACTTCCATGGACTTCATTGTAGAGATGTGTACTGTTACATACCAGTTTATTTGGTCCCCCCCTCTGTGCATGGAAAATTACAGTGTTTTTTAGAAAAAGGAAACCCTGTAGTGGAGGTTGGGATCCCAGTGAATGTGTCACACGGTGTTTGGCTGTCATGGCAGCATCAGACGCTGTTCAGACCACAGGCTCTGACACTCCACACTATGGTTTCTTTGGTGCTTCTGAGTTGCACAGGCAGGCTCGGGCGTTGACCAGCTGTGTGTTCATTAGTGATCATACTAGCAGGAATTAATCACTGCTAGTCTGCTGGTTACCTTTTGGATCACATGTTGTGGGAGACCTATCACAGTTAAGGCCCAGTCACACTAAACAACTTACCAGCGATCCCAACAACGATCCAACCTGATAGGGATCGCTGGTAAGTTGCTAGGAGGTTGCTGGTGAGATGTCACACTGCAACGCTCCAGCGATCCCACCAGCAACCTGACCTGGCAGGGATCGCTGGAGCGTGGCTACACGAGTTGCTGGTGAGCTCACCAGCAACCAGTGTCCCAGCCCCCAGCGCCGCGTGGAAGATGCTGCGCTTGGTAACTAAGGTAAATATCGGGTAACCAACCCGATATTTACCTTGGTTACCAGCGCACGCAGCTACACGTGCAGAGAGCAGGGAGCAGCGCACACCGCTTAGCGCTGGCTCCCTGCTCTCCTAGTTACAGCACACATCGGGTTAATTACCCGATGTGTGCTGCAGCTACATGTGCACAGAGCAGGGAGCAGCGCACAATGCTTAGCGCTGGCTCCCTGCTCTCCTAGTACAGCACACATCGGGTTAATTAACCCGATGTGTCCTGCAGCTACATGTGCACAGAGCAGGAGCCAGCACTGACAGTGAGAGTGGCGGAGGCTGGTAACAAAGGTAAATATCGGGTAACCAAGGACAGGGCTTCTTGGTTATCCGATGTTTACCGTGGTTACCAGCCTCCGCAGAAGCCGGCTCCTGCTGCCTGCACATTTAGTTGTTGCTGTCTCGCTGTCACACACAGCGATCTGTGCTTCACAGTGGGACAGCAACAACTAAAAAATGGCCCAGGACATTCAGCAACAACCAACGACCTCACAGCAGGGGCCGGGTTGTTGCTGGATGTCACACACAGCAACATCACTAGCAACATCGCTGTTACGTCACAAAAGTTGTTCGTTAGTAGCGATGTTGCTAGCGATGTTGCTTAGTGTGACGGGGCCTTTACTCTCCACCTTTTTAAGATGGAGGAATCAGTCTTGCCATGCCGACTATAGCTTTTGCTAAACTGGTCCATGGGCTGTTGTGTTCCAGTAACTGGTGATTTCCTGCATGTTGCTTGGTGTGCTGTGGAATTTCTCCTGTAGTCTGATTATTTCCTCCCTGCTCTTTATTTTACTTCTTATCATTTGTTGTCTGATTACTCTGTGTGAACGTGGTGCTTGCTAGAGTTTTGATTTCCCCAGTTTCCATATCTGTGGGTTTTTTCACTCCTGTCCTGATCCTCTCTTGTGGTGGGGGATAGGAGGTATTACCAGGAGCAGGGCAAGGAAGGTGGTCCAGACATCGTCACCATTAGACGTATCTCTGGGATCAGAGACAGCTAGATCCCCCTAGTCTGTGTGCCAGTCTAGGAGCCCCGATCCCAAGTGACACCTCGTGATAGAATGTTCCATAAATGTCTAAACTGTGAAAATCCTTTAAGAAAACAAATAAGTGGAATGCGATGAGTCTTTTTGACCAGTTTTGTGGAGTCATAAAGTTTCAGATATTGACAGGCACCATTTGTGTGCAACTTTTTGCAATTTAACTCCACTCTGACCTCATTTGAAAAGTGGATGTTGCAAGCTGTATTAATGGGGGCTAATCCAGATTTAGGAATTTCAACTTTAAAAAAAAAAAAAAAAATCACAAACTCATTCCAGCAGAAAGGTGGAGTAAAGAGTGAACAAACAAATCTTTAGACAAAAGAGTTACATTTACAAAAAGTCATCTGGCAAAAATAACGGCAATATCACCACAAGCAAAACTGACTTCCACCACAATGTTTCTACCATGAGAAATATGAATATTCATAGATTATAAGTGCTAAATTCACTTTTTTACCATGTGACTTGTGGACATTTTTCCCTCTAACAGCACACCATGTGGATGGGAGGGATATTGCAAGTAATTGTTTTTTTTAATAAGAACACTACTCTGAACTCTAACTACAATACTCTTGGAAATTGCTGATTTTTTCAGGCAAACCTGAGTTTTTTAGATATTTATACATTTATTTATTTTATTTTTTTTTACCTTGGATGGAAAGTATTGTGAGCAGAATATCTATAGAGTCATTGTCTTGTTTTATTTTACATATAATTTCGACTATGAATTAATAAAATTTCATTCTGGTTTCTGTTTATGATTAATCAATATTATACACTGGAGATCAAAATTAGAGCACACTGTCTGATCAGTTACTTTTTTCAGAAATAATGTAATCTCCATTAATGACCATGCTCCGGTTTGTGTAAGGGGTGCACCATGCCACTAGAGCAGGGTAATCGGTGCACCATGTCACTAGAACAGGGTAAGGGGTGCACCATGCCACTAGAACACGGTAAGGGGTGCGCCATGCCACTAGAATAGGGTAAGGGGGGCACCATGCCACTAGAACAGGGTAAGGGGTGCACCATGCCACTAGAGCAGGGTAAGGGGTGCACCATGCCACTAGAACAGGGTAAGGGGTGCACCATGCCACTACAACAGGGTAAGGGGTGCACCATGCCACTAGAACAGGGTAAGGGGTGCACCATGCCACTAGAGCAGGGTAAGGGGTGCACCGTGCCACTAGAACAGGGTAAGGGGTGCACTGTGCCACTAGAACAGGGTAAGGGGTGCACCATGCCACTAGAACAGGGTAAGGGGTGCACCATGCCACTAGAACAGGGTAAGGGGTGCACCATGCCACTAGAGCAGGGTAAGGGGTGCACCATGCCACTAGAACAGGGTAAGGGGTGCACCATGCCACTAGAGCAGGGTAAGGGGTGCACCATGCCACTAGGACAGAGTTTTCAAAGGATCCAAAGTTTATCAACATAAAACCTTTATTTTGCCCAAAACATGGTGCTGATAATCAGAGAACATTGGGTTTGTCAGATAATTAAGGAAATTAGCACCAGGTGCAGATTAACACCAATAACTTGCAGGAATGAGAAAGTGTTCTCTAATTTTAATCCGGGTTCTTTTTCTTTTATATTTTTATTATTTGCTTTACAATAAATTCAATTTATGAAATAAGCGGATAATCCTGCGAGTTTCCTCATGTTAGGCTATAATCACAGAGGACGACACAAGGACCGCAACATTTAGGTAATTGTGTCTTGTTCTCCAATTTTGATCTCCAGTGTAGGTAGAGGTGAACGAGTCTCCCAACATTTGTTCGATTCTGTCCTTAGATTTGATTTGTTTTGAAATAATTTAATCAGAATCAAAAGTTTGCGATTTGACACAAAAGATATTGTTCAAAATGTAAATGGAAACCATCTGGATTAGTAATGATTGAAAAGGAGTGAATTTTTTAGAAATTCACAAAGAATTCTGAGTTACAGATCGATTCTAATTATAGGACTAAATCGAGTATTTACCACTCCCCCATAATTTATTGTTTACATTGCATTTTACATTGTTTTATTGTTTTTATTGGTTACATTGCATGTTTTATTGTTTGCATTGCATGTTTTATCGTTTTTATTGTTTACATTGCATGTTTTATTGTTTGCATTGCATGTTTTATCGTTTTTATTGTTTACATTGCATGTTTTATTGTTTGCATTGTATGTTTTATTGTTGTTATTGTTTACATTGCATGTTTTGTTTGCAATGTATGTTTTATTGTTTTTTATTGTTTGCATTGCATGTTTTATTGTTGTTATTGTTACATTGCATGTTTTATTGTTTGCATTGCATGTTTTATTGTTGTTATTGTTTACATTGTATGTTTTATTGTTTTTATTGCTTACATTTGCATGCTTTATTGTTTGCATTGCATGGTTTATTGTTTTTTATTGTTTGCATTGCATGGCTTATTGTTTGCATTGCATGTTTTATTGTTTTTATTGTTTGCATTGCTTGTTTTATTGTTTTTATTGTTTACAATGCATGTTTTATTGTTTTTATTGCTTACATTGCATGCTTTATTGTTTGCATTGCATGTTTTATTGTTTCCATTGCATGTTTATTGTTTTTATTGTTTACATTGCATGTTTTATTGTTTTTATTGCTTACATTGCATGCTTTATTGTTTGCATTGCATGGTTTGTTTTTTATTGTTTGCCTTACATGGTTTATTGTTTGAATTGCATGTTTTATTGTTTTTATTGTTTACATTGCATGTTTTATTGTTTGCATTGCATGTTTTATTGTTTTTATTTCTTACATTGCATCCTTTATTGTTTGCATTGCATGGTTTATTGTTTTTTATTGTTTGCATTACATGGTTTATTGTTTGCATTGCATGTTTTATTGTTTTTATTGTTTACATTGCATGTTTTATTGTTTGCATTGCATGTTTTATTGTTTTTATTGTTTACATTGCATATTTTATTGTTTGCATTGCATGGTTTATTGATTTTTATTGTTTACAATGCATGTTTTATTGTTTGCATTGCATGGTTTATTATTTGCATTGCATGTTTTATTGGTTTTTTATTGTTTGCATTGCATTTTTTATTGTTTGCATTGCTCTGACCGCAAAGTAAGGAAAGAGAAATTTTATCGTATATAAAATACTCGAAGAAAATCAGAGGGAAAGTTGAGTTCAGGCTGAAGGCTGACATATTGGATATAATAACAAATTATTAAGACATTATGATAAAAACCCTCTGCTCTGCCTCAAGTGTGCGCCTCTAATTATGAGGCAATAAAATCTGATGAGTTGGCGATGTCTCCCTGGTCATTATTTGGCAACGGCACGCTAAGTACAGGGAGTTCAGAGATTTATTGCAATTAATGCCTCTTCAAAATTTTATAGCCGCTTTAAAATCTGATCTCTTCTGCTCTTATACAATTCATTGTCCTGTAATCAGCGCTGCGCGGCTCTCGTTATGGAGCATTATAGGGGATTTCTCACTAAGAAAACTCCTGTCCATATGTTCTATTAGGTGAGGTGCAAAGATCGGCTCTCATTAAAGTGGCCACCATGTTTAGTCATTACTGTTTATTTTATTTTTTTAATTTTCTTATCATAATTTGTATTTTAAAAAGTAAGAATCCCAATTATTAAACTGGCCACTGGGGCTATTGACGTTTATTGTGAATTTTGGATTTTATGTTATTTACGGTATATAGAGGTGTAATCAGTTATTGTAGAGATGTTGGAGGAAGTGAGCTGTGATATCACCTTTTGTGAATGGTGGATCCTGTGTTATCTACTATATATAGAGGAGTTATCAGTCATTGTACAGGAGGGGGAGGAGGTGAGCTGTGATATCACCTATTGTGAATGGTGGATCCTGTGTTATCTACTGTATATAAAGGAGTTATCAGTCATTGTACAGGAGGGGGAGGAGGTGAGCTGTGACATCACCTATTGTGAATGGTGGATCCTGTGTTATCTACTGTATATAAAGGAGTTATCAGTCATTGTACAGGAGGGGGAGGAGGTGAGCTCTGACATCATCTGTTGTAAGTAGTGGAAGGTAGAGAAAAAAGGTATTCAGCTCACCCATGTAAGGTCCTCCAGTCTGCGGTTGATGCACGTAGTCCTGCGGACAGGCAGGTCCGGCTTCAGAGTAAACGGTAATAGAAAATGAGTGGGACTCAGCACCAATATGGATGAATAAAAATCTTCATGCTTTATTTGAAAAGTTTAAAAAATAAAGAAAAGGTCACAAATCATCCAAAATCGCCATGCGACTTGCCGCACGGCAAGTCGCATGGCGATTTTGGATGATTTGTGACCTTTTCTTTATTTTTTAAACTTTTCAAATAAAGCATGAAGATTTTTATTCATCCATATTGGTGCTGAGTCCCACTCATTTTCTATTACTGTAAGTAGTGGAACCAGTATTTTCTACTGTATGTAGAGGTTTTATCAGTCATTGTACAGGAGGAGAAGGAGGTGAGCTTTGACATCACCTAATGTGAGTGGTGGATCCTGTGTTATCTGCTGTATATAAAGGTGTTCTCATTATCAGTCATTGTACAGGAGGGGGAGGAGGTGAGCTGTGATATCACCTATTGTGAATGATGAATCCTGTGTTATCTACTGTATATAGAGATTTGATCAGTCATTGTATAGGAAGGATAGGAGGTGAGCTGTGACATCATCTGTTCTGAATGGGGTGGATCCTGTGTTATCTACTGTATATAGAGAAAGAGGGGAGCCAGCACGATCTGAAAATGGCATGCATCATATAAAAAGTGCAAATTCACAGATTTATTCCAACTGTACTGTAATATAAATGAGATTTTTAGCAAATAATTGATCAATTCTTTGAGCCACCCCTGCCAATGTCACGGCAAATCTCAATAGGGGGGTCCTACTCTATATTCTGTATTTCATGTGCCATGCGGCCTCCTAGATAAAGTTAAAAGCAGAACCATAATGGAGCACACATACCTGTAACCTGTATATAGCCGCTTCTATGTTGCAAAAAAGGCAATTGTGGATAGAGGCCAGCCCAGGTCCCAGCATGTGGAGCAAGCGCTACACATACCAGGACTATATCAGAACTGACCCTCCCAGTGCCAGACAGCAACCATTGATAAAGGCGGACCAGATCCAAGTATGGTGCTTAATTAGCAATGCTCACAATCTGAAATTGTATATAGAGGTGTTATCAGTCATTGTACAGGAGGAGGTGAGCTGTGACAGCACCCATTGTGAATGGTGAACCCTGTGGTATCCACATCACCGATGTAATAATAAAAAAATATATATTTTTTTCTATTTTATTACATAATAAATATATAAAAATAAATTAGTAAAAATATAGAATTTGTTAATAATCCTGTGAAAATAAAAGTGTATATATATATATATATATATATATATATATATACATACACATATATATATTTTTATGTGTATATATATATATATATATATATATATATATACATATATATTTTTATGTATTAAAGTTTTATTTATTAAAAAATACAGAATAAATATAATTTAATTATCCTATGTAAATAAAAATTTATATATATATATATATATATATATATATATATATATATATATATATATATATATATATAAAAATACTTTTATTTTCACAGGATTATTAACAAATTCTATATTTTTACTAATTTATTTTTATATATTTATTATGTAATAAAATAGAAAAAAATATATTTTTTTTATTATTACATTAAAAGATATAGAAAAAAAACTATTATATTTAACATATATATTATATATATAATTTTCCAGTTAATTCAATTTGCAGCTGTAAAATGAGAATATGATAGAATTTCTCGCCGGAGTAAGTACTAATATGTTAGGTTTGGCCGTGATCATCTGAATTTCTTCTTTTTCTCTTATTATTAATCATACTTAAGCACATTCATCTTATTCCATTCTTGCTAACCAGAATAATGATCATGATTATTACTTCTAATTAGAGGAAGTAATAGATCATGTATAACCTTAGGATGAGGCTCATTAATTAACCTGAGTCCATAGGGACGTAGACTAAGCACTTTATCTTTGTCATGTTAAGTTTAGTTTATCCTTCTCTACAATAGATGATTTTATGGTTATTGAAATTGAAATAAATAACTAAAATTGATGAAATATGAAAAGAAACCCTGGATGTCGATACCTTGGTAATATGCAAGAGGGCGAGCCATGAAATGTTTAATCAATTTTAATTAGTTCTAGTATTATATTAAGCAGCGGTGAATGTATTACTTATACATTTGACAACTGCAATTATTACACGGAACGCTTTGTGTTTCCATCAGCCGAATCGCTAGCGGGATTTTTTTATTTTTTTATTGTTTTTGCTAAATTCTATTTATTCATTTTGTAAATGTATTTTCTAAACATGTTAATTAATTAATTATCTGCATAAAATACCATATTAGGCTGCGCATAGTGAGTTTTCTCTCCTCCTTGTGCATTGAGGTAGCGCATGCGCTCTATTGCCATTTTCACTGCAAAGATTGAGCATGCACGGATCATCTGCCCTTGATTTCCATGTACTCAAGACATGTATGTGTCATGGGTGACTAGGGGACACAGGGAGACCTATGCTGACCCTTAGGCTGGGACCCCTGCACTCACCCTCACTCCGGAGGTACCCTTAATGGTAGGGAGGTCCGGGTCTCCAACTTGGTCCTGCCTCCTGTCAAACTCTAACCTAATACCCCCTTACATCCAACCCAAAGTTGGGCATGAAGCAACACTCCTCCTACAAGACAAAAGAGGAAAAACTGCAACTCAGTCACACCACCGCAAATATCCACAGAGGGGAAACAAAAGGACACTGGAGCAAATAAACCAAAGGGGAGAAGAAAGTCACACCAGGGAACTTTCATACAGTGCATATAACAAATTGCTAGCTACCAAATTGAGGACCGCCACGGATGCCGGGATATCGCAACTGCAAGCAGAAACTATCTTCGGTGGCCTCCTACTACACTCCCCATCCTTAAATAGGAGAAGACCAGCTGTGGAAGGTAATCAGCAACTTGGCTCTCTAAAGAGTAGCACACTTCTCCAAAAAGGATTAACTCCTGCACAGCTGGAAGCAGTGAAACCACTCAGCCGATGGCTAGCCGGGCCGAGCACTTAAGAGAGACCAGGTTGCCTGCTGGACTCTGCAATGTGAACAGAGTCTGATGCCGTAGCAGTAATCTGCGTGTGCGGAACCGGACAACGCATGACAGTATGATGACACAGAAGAGAACAGGGTGCTCATGGGAATTGTAGTTTTTCCTCCTGCAACACATATTATATGATTTGAACTACAGAACTACCCATCTTAATGGATTAACAAGCAAGTACATCTGGAGACATTAGGGTGTTGTTTCTTTTGAGAAGTTGATACATAGGAGATGAGTTAATGCACAATTATTGTGCATTTTTAATTTCATAGTGATAACATTTTTGGAAAATCTTTGACTCTTGGGAAAACAGTTGCATGGCCTACAAGTCTCCTTACACTTTTGTGTCAGGCATGTCACCCTCCACAAATACCCCAATCACAGACCTCTCATTCAGCCATTTCAAATATCTTGGTTTGCACTGAGGAGGGGCGACACGCCGAAACACGTTTGAAAATAGAGATTCCAGTTTGGCTGTTATCCTACGTTATGTGGCTAAACTCAATATTGACTTTTTGGATCGCTACTTCCAATGGGTAGAGTTTTTGTCGTCTTCCTCTCTAAAGAGGCAATTTAAATATTTATTTGCCAGAGAAGAAGGGCCTAAAAGTCTCCTTACACTGGCATGTCACTCTCCAAAAGACACGTTACCCCTTAGATAGCAGGATCAATATAGTAGAGTGGAAAAATTATTGAGCATAGCCAATTAAATTCAGGACCAATCACAACTAACACACGCAATGTTTAAGATGAGCCATCCATTCTACTGAAAAAAACCTAATCATGCCCCCCGATTTATGCCCTTGAACCAGAATGGACATCACAACTACAAATAGACCTCTTGATGATTTTTAGCTGTTCCTGGGCTTCCAATCAACAACCTCTTTATTTATTTATTTATTTTTTAAAATTTTTGCTAAAACCCTCTTCTTATGTT
This sequence comes from Anomaloglossus baeobatrachus, assembly GCF_048569485.1. Classification (NCBI taxonomy): domain Eukaryota; kingdom Metazoa; phylum Chordata; class Amphibia; order Anura; family Aromobatidae; genus Anomaloglossus; species Anomaloglossus baeobatrachus. Next base: position 559,903,377 of record NC_134358.1, on the reverse strand, counting down.
TATTGGATCATATTAGATTGATCAGGGACAAGCCACTGAATCACATTCTTTACAAACTTTCAGCTTAAATTTGTTTATTTTTTAAGGAAATACAAAAGTTTTTGGTCAACATGAGAACAAAAAAATGAATGATAATCTAGAATATTATTAGTCATGGTAATTTTAACCTTTTTTGATTACTTTAGATTACCCCAATCACAGGAACACATCCTCTTCTCGTCTTTGTAAATCCAAAAAGTGGCGGGAAGCAAGGTGAAAGGTAAGTAAATTCTCTCCGAGACAGACAGAGACAGACAGACACAGACAGAGACAGACACAGAGACAGACTGACAGAGACAGACAAACATAGACATAGAAAGACAGACAGAGACAAAGAAAGAGAAAGAGACAGAGACACACAGAGACATAGAGACAGAACAGTCAAACAAAGATAGAGAGAGACAGACAGAGACAGATAGAGAGATAGACACACAGACACAGACAGACAGACACACACAGACAGAGACAGACAGACACAGACAGAGAAAGATAGACAGACAGAGACAAAGAGAGTCAGAAAGAGACAGAAACATATAGACAAAGGCAGTCAGACAATGACAGACAGACAGAGAGACAGACAGAGAGAAACAGACAGACAGAGACAGACAGACAGAGACAGACACACACAGAGACAGACAGAGAAAGACAGAGAAAGACAGAGAGACAGAGACAAAGAGAAAGAGGCAGAAAGAGACAGACAGAGAGACATATAGACAGAGGCAGTCAGACAAAGACAGACAGAGATACAGACAGGGAGACAGAGACAGACAGAGAGAGACAGACACAGACAGACACACAGACAGACACAGAGAAAGACCGAAAAAGAAAGAGACATAGAGAGACAAAGAAAGAGACAGAGAGACAGACAGAGAGACACATACAGACACAGGCAGTCAGACAAAGACAGAGAGAGAGAGACAAACAGAGAGGCAGAGACAGATAGAGACAGACAGATAGAGACAGACAGAAAGAGACAGACAGAGAGAAACAGACAGAGAGAGACAGAAAGAGTGAGACAGACAGAGACAGAGACAGACAGAGAGAGACAGACAGAAAGAGACAGACAGAGAGAGACAGACAGAAACAGACAGGCAATGACAGAGAGGGAGACAGACAGAGAGGGAGACGGACAGACAGGGAGAGAGGGAGAGTGGGAGAGAGACAGAAAGACAGTTACTATCCTGGGCAATGCTACAGCTAGTTTTAACCTATAAGAAGGACATGTAAATTATTATGTATGCATATTTAAAATAACACTAAATCAAGCAAATTTACATAAAAAGACCCCAGTACTTTCTGTCATCATCTTCTTGTCTCCATTGAACATATAATGTCTTATGTTTCAGTTAAAACTGACCACCTCCTCTTCCTCACTATCTTGTGTCTGGCTGTAAGACAGCGAGCTACAGCAGAAGCCTCTGCTCTCTGCCTTGTCTGTGGTAGAACCAAAAGATGGTCAACTATGCCTATTGTCCGGGGCCCTAAACTCATTTTTGATTAGTGTGGAACCCCAGAAATCCTTTTGACAATCAGAAAAAGAACATACTGTATGTAGGTTAGGTTTAAGGCATTATGTACACCCCTTTACCACATTTTAAATTACTATGGAACCCAATAAATTCTGGTGACCATCATCTTTAGACCAAGTCTTGCAGGTTGAGGCCACTCCTACATGTTCACACATTGTAACCACACTTAAAGAAGTTGGCAACTACTTTAACATTGATGGCCTATCTTTAGAATAGGTCATCAATGTCTGATCAGCCAGGGTCTGACACCCCACACTCCCACCGATCAGGTGTTCTCTGTGGCGGCGGCGGGAGCAGACAGCCAGAAATGCTCAGTTATGGAGCTGCTCCGACTTCTGATAGTGACCGCAGCCGGGAATTGCGCAAACGCCTCCCATTCAGATCAGTAGGAGGTGGATCATCAGTTGATGGAGCAGCTCGGGAACTGAGAATTTCCTAGTGCTGCCGCAGAGACCGAAAACAGCTGATCGGCAGTGATGCGGGTGTCGTACCCCAGTCGATTAGACATTGATGACCTATCCTACGGAGGGCTTTGCACACTACGACATCGCAGGTGTGATGTCGGTGAGGTCAAATTGAAAGTGACGCACATCCGGCATCGCATGCGACATCGTAGTGTGTAAAGCCTAGATGATACGATTAACGAGCGCAAAAGCGTCGTAATCGTATCATCGGTGCAGCGTCGGCGAATTCCATAATAATTACGCTGACGCAACGGTCCGATGTTGTTCCTCGCTCCTGCGGCAGCACACATCGCTGTGTGTGAAGTCGCAGGAGCGAGGAACATCTCCTACCGCCGTCACCGCGGCTTCCGTAGGATATGCGGAAGGAAGGAGGTGGGCGGGAAATTTACATCCCGCTCATCTCCGCCCCTCCGCTCCTATTGGCCGCCTGCCATGTGACGTCGTAGTGACGCTGCACGACCCGCCCCCTTAATAAGGAGGCGGGTCGCCGGCCAGAGCGACGGTCGCAGGGCAGGTGAGTCCATGTGAAGCTGCCGTAGCGATAATGTTCGCTACGGCAGCTATCACAAGGATATCGCAGTTGCGACGGGGGCGGGCACTATTGCGCTTGGCATCGCAGCATCGGCTTGCGATGTCGCAACGTGCAAAGCCCGCCTAAGGCTCGGCCATCAATGTTAGAGAATTGGCCAACCTCTTTAAGATTAGTTTGGCGCCTGAACGCTGTTAACTTTTGCCTATAGAATATACAGTTTGTCTGGTAGGTTGACGGCACTTCTTATAATCACATCTTGTAATTCCCTTTTTAGATTAGTGTCGAACTCCATAAATTCTGATGACCATTACCTATAAACCATGACAGATTGATGGCACTCTACATATTTACACCATGAATCCACACTTTGGATTAGCGTTGAGCCCCTATACTCTGTTAACCCTTATCCATAGAACATATGTCTGGTAGATCTGGGACACCCTACATTCAAACACCTATTTACCCAGTTTCAGACAAGCATCGAACAGTCTAAATTCTGGTGACCAATGCCCATAGAACATACAATATTTCTGACCAGTCGAGGGCACTCAACTTATTCACACCTTGTAATTATAGTCCGTGGTTGAGTTAGGAGTTTCGTTACTGTTCGTATGCTAATCATAGTTTGTTGAAAGGTTGCCGCGTAGCCAATCAACAAGCTTTTTGGCCGTGGGCACTTCCGCAGTCATCACAGCCATGCCGAGTACTGGCATGCCTGTGATAGGTCAGCTGCATCACGTCAATGAGTCTATATAGGACCCAGTGACGCAATGCTCGGCACACACTATCCTTTGGAATTTGACAAAAGAAAAGTAAGTCTCCTCCCCCCTACATATTGTGCATTTGAACCCTTTACTGCCCTGCCTTTTACGTGGCACTATATGGTGATTAGCTTGGTTTGACAGATATATTATTAGAAAAAAATGTGGGGACCCCAAATTTTTAATAACCAGTCAAGGTAAAGCACACAGCTGGGAGCTGGTATTGTAAGGTTGGGAAGGCCCATGATTATTTGGTCCTTCCCAGCCTAACAATAAAAGACTGCAGCCACCCCAGAAGTGAAGGATCCATTAGATGCTCCAATTTTGGCGCTTCACCCTGACTCTTCCCAATTGCCCTGGTGCTGTAGCAGTCGGGGTAATATTTTTGGCATTGATGTTAGCTGTGAATTGACAGATGGTATCAATCCCATGGTTTAGTATTGGAGATGTGACCATCAGACACCTGCATTACTAACTCGGCAAGTGTAAAGTATAAAAAGAACACACAGGAAAAAAAACAGTTTATTTCAATAAAGACTTCCCCACACTCCCTTGATAACCAATTTAAATTAAAACAATCCTCCAAGTTCCCATGTAATCCAATGGGGTAATGTCCCATGATGTCCATTGAATCCTATAGAGCCTCATTCTTAGAACGAGGCTCTATAGGTAACTCTCGATCAGCGGCAGGTACGTGCATGAGAAATTTTGCGCTTGCTGCTGACCATGAGTGACCTATGAAGCCTGAGAACAAGGCTCCATAGGACTTGATGGACATCATGGGACATTACACCATTGGATTATGTTGAAACTTCAAAGATTTTTTTTGTAATTGATAAAGTGGTTAAGGAGGCAGTGTGGGGAGAATTTATTCAATTAAACTATTCTTTCCTGTGTGTGTGAGTTTTTTAATTTACACTTATTGGGTTAGTAATGGGGGTATCTGATAGACGCCTCTTCATTACTAACTCCTGGGTTTCATACCAGCTGACATCAACCCCATAAACCATTACCTGGATTGCAACTGCACCGGGGCACCGGTGTCAGGCTGATATTTTTCAGCTGGAAGGGGTTAAATAACCTTGGGTCTTCCCAGCCTGATAATACCAGCCCCCAGCTGTCTGCTTTATCTTGGCTGGCTATGAAAAATAGATGGAACCCCACAATGTTTTTTTATTATTTATTTACTCCTTATCCATATTTGTTTGCGGGCCAATTGTCCTGCTCTTACCCAATTTTGCTTACTTCCTTTTGCAGCCTCCTTGCCATTACTATGATCATTTTACAGTACAAAAGTTTGGGTCTCCATTAACTTCTATTGGTTTTGAGGTTCTGGGTCAAGGTCAAGTCTGGATACCAAAATAAACTGTTAACCAAAGTTGACAAAGAAAGGAGGTGGCACTCACCATGTAATAATCTTCATTTATTGTGAACAAAGGGACATCAAAAAGCAGGGAGGGATGTGGGGAGCATCAGAGACAACAGCAGCCGTTTCATGATAATGGGCGCTTCATTGGGTCCAGACTTCATAAGTGAAGTCTGAACCCGACGAAGCACCCGTGAGCACGAAACGGCCGACGTCATTTCCGACGCCCCCAGCATCCCTCCCTGCTTTTTGATGTCCCTTTGTTCACAATAAATAAAGATTATTACATGGTGAGTGCCATCTCCTTTCTTCTTTGACTTCAAAGCTTTACCATGTTTTCCTATGGAGGGTGTTGCACGGCGGTTGTTTGCTCTGTCTCCTTAATGACTTGCTTGAACCCAAACATCCATGGGTCCACTAATCCCTAATCAAAGACACTCCAGATACTCTCTGTGACGATACATCACTAGGTGTCACTAGACAGGGAAGTCAAACTAACTGGTGATGAGAAGCCAGGAAGTCAGATAAGGTACACAGGGAGGGAGCGGAGCCAAGGTCAGGGTACAAGCCGGAAGTCAGAAGCCATAAAGCTAGATAAGGTACACTGGGAGTGAGCGGAGCCAAGATCAGGGTACAAGCTGGAGGTCAAAAGCCAGGAAGTCAGATAAGGAACACAGGGAGCGAGCAGAGCCATGGTCAGGGTACAAGCCAGAGGTCAGCAGTTAGGAAGTCAGATAAGGTACACAGGGAGTGAGCGGAGCTGAGGTCAGGGTACAAGCCGAAGGTCAGAAGCCTGGGGGATACTGTCAGAGTCAGAGGCACAGGCAGAGGAGGGTAACAAAGGTCCGGGGTAGAGATGCAAGATCGGACTAAGAAAACTCACTGGAGTCAGAGAACTCACTGAAGAGCAGGAACTACGATTGTCAGCATTGCGGGTGAAGTTGCTCTCTAATGAAGCCGAGCACTCACCCAGAATGAGGCGCCTGAACACAGGCTCTTCCCCGCACCAGCGCAGGATGCGAAGACTGAGAAGCAACACGCGATCTGGAGTGTAGTACAGAACATTGGCTCTGCTGGAGAGCAGCGCACCGCAGGTCAAAACCCTCTCTTTATAACCATGTGTTAGATTAATATGCAATTTTAATCTCTGTCCATTACCGATATAACAGTTGTCAGTTGGCTGAAGAGCACTCTATGAACTCAGACCTTGTAACCGCATTTTGGACTTCTAATTTCTGTGGCTCATTAATCATAGCAGACATGTCAGTCAGGTCAAGGGCATTCTACATACTTACACTTTGAAAGTTAATATTGAACCTATTAACTCTGTTGACTATTACCGATAGAACATTTATCGAGACCCGCAATCCAGCGGTCCATAATACAAGTAACAATATTACAGCATCGTACTTTTTTTTTTTACATTTTGTACATTTTTTCCTCTTTTTGTTCACAGACTCACACATATGCTCGTAATTTATTACCGGGACCCAGCATTTGCCTTTCTATAATTATTATCAATATACTTCATATTACGAGACATTACTTAATATATGAACCGTGAATGTGATCAACAGGGAGTGTTCAGTTTTATTTTACTATCTGATTATGAAAACCATTTTTCTTTCTTACAATTTCCATCACATTAATGAATTTTTTATCAGGGATAGGAAAAAAAAACAAAAAACATTCAATATTAGAGGAGATTAACAAATACGCTCCGAATGAGTCCTATGTCTTTATTGTGCTATAAAATGCCAATATGTTTCGTTTTTGTCATTTCATAAACTTCTTGTAAGTTTTCTTTCATTATTTTTTATCTGCAGGATACATAGGAAATTTCAGTACCTTCTAAATCCAAGACAGGTTTACAGTCTTGCTGGGATCGGACCTATGCCGGGGTAGGAGGCTTTGTCTTGTATATATGTTTACATTTACGTGAATGATATTCTCTATTTCGCCTGTGTGAAGTTATTTTTTTTCCCAAAAATTAATCTCTAAATTTGTAATTCTACCAAATAATAATTTGAAACCACATGAAAATTTTCTCCTCTTTCTAATTTATCAGTTCATATCAACTTTCGAAAAATTAATAAATGATATAATTGTTTGGCGCTTGCTATAATGGCTCTGTTTCTACATTTACCCGGGATTAACTGTAGGTTGTTAGACTTTAAAAGGAATGTTTTCTTTGTTTTTTTTTCAGAAATGCATGCTGGGTACAGTTTTATAAAATATTTTGTATGCATTTTGCTTTGATTTGCAATTTTTGGGGACACAAATTTGTGCCCCGCCTTCTACTCCAAAAGAAGAATCAAATTGGTAATTCCATTGCAATAAATTATAAAGGTCCTGATTAAGCCTACAATAAAATTAAGGAACTATACACCCCCCGCTCCTGTCACGGGGTATGTAATGACATAACAGGGACCCCTAGGCTGGCCCTCAGACTTGAGATTCAGCGTTGTTCCTTATCTTGGAGGTAGGCTTAATGGTTGCCAGGTGCGAGCCCCCAACATGACCCTACCTCCTGTCCGAGCCCTGATCTTACCCCCTTTCTTCCACACCCTCGGGGTGATTCGGAAAACACAAAGACAAAACCCGACAAAAGGACACAAATAAGGGAGAATGGAAACTCCTACACACAGCACTCAAAAGACAAAGTAGGGACAATATGTGTACGGGGGAACAACGAATGCTCAAACTACAACAGGGAAATGGTCACACCACTCAGAAATGCAGCACGGATCACAATACACAGGAAAATAATCAAGACTGGGATTGCTGGAAATAAAGCTGAAGCTAAGATCAGGGCTCGGACAGGAGTTAGGGTCACGCTGGGGGCTCGGACCTGGCTACCATCAACCCTACCTCTGAAATAAGGGACATAGCAGGGTCTCAAGTCTGAGGGTCAGCCTAGGGGCCCCTGTCCTGTCATTACATAACCTGTGACACCTCCTCCCCAAAGAAAATAAAAAAAAATAACAATTTAGAAGCAGAATTTTAACAAGAGGATTTCATCTCATAAGATTTGCTGAATTGAAGTATCCAATTTAAACAGCAGATATGTAGCCCAATGGAAAAATTGTAACAGGACCCTAAATACTATACTTATATAGGTCAATGGGAACTTTTTTGGACCCAATTAGCTCCAAGTCATAATTTTAACTACCTTTGCACATTCTATAGTTATGCTATGGTCAGGGCCGGCTCCAGGTTTTTGTGGGCCCTGGGCGGAAGAGTCCCGGTGGGCCCCATCCACACGCAGACACACACATACGTACACATACATATACATATTTAAAGACAAACTCACAAAAATACATATAGAACTGACACATCTATACAGTCATATACACTGACATACATAGATACACATCATACATGCATACAGACACACAACACAACTCTGCTAGATACATACATACAGACACACACAGCTCTGCTGGATACATACACACATAGCTCTGCTACATACACACATAGCTCTGCTACATACATACATACACAGCTCTGCTACATACATACACACATAGCTCTGCTATATACATACACACATAGCTCTGCTACATACATACACACATAGCTCTGCTACATACATACACACATAGCTCTGCTATATACATACACACATAGCTCTGCTACATACATAGCTCTGCTGCATACATACACACATAGCTCTGCTACATACATAGCTCTGCTACATACATACATACACATAGCTCTGCTACATACATACATGAATCTGCTACATACATACACACATAGCTCTGCTATATACATACACACATAGCTCTGCTACATACATACACACATAGCTCTGCTACATACATAGCTCTGCTACATACATACATGAATCTGCTACATACATACACACATAGCTCTGCTACATACATACATGAATCTGCTACATACATACACATATAGCTCTGCTACATACATACACATATAGCTCTGCTACATACATACACATATAGCTCTGCTACATACATACAGACATAGCTCTGCTACATACATACACACATAGCTCTGCTACATACATACAGACACACACGTAGCTCTGTGGGGCCCACACACACAGCTCCAGGGGCCAGCACATACAGCACCGGGGGGCAGGGCATACACCTAAGGGGGGAGAAGCCCATACAGCTCCCCAGGGCCCATAAATCGGGGGCGGGGAGGGCACATACCTCTCAGGTCACGGTGGAGAGGGGGCCCACACAGCGCCGGAGAGGGGGCCCACACAGCGCCAGAGAGAAGAGCTGTGCTGGGGGTCGCTGGCTGGCACTGCAACTCCTTCATCTGTGGGACTGAGCAGGCCGGTCGGTAGCTCCGCCCACAGATGAAGTTCAAACCAGGAAGTCTGCGCGCCTTAAAGGGACGGCGCTGCAGATTCCTGCCGAGGACTGCGGAACTCGGCCCGGGGGCAGCAGAACTAAGGCGAGGGGGCCCCGGCCAAGGGGCACCAGAACTGACGAAGCCGAGTGGGCCCCCCCGGCTCTCCAGGGCCCCGGCATTTGCCCAGGTATGCCGCGTGCTGACGCCGGCCCTGGGCTCAAGGGTCATGGAAATGTTTTGGACAAGCTCAACTCTTGTCGAAAACTTGCTCAGTTTGATTCTTAGTATGAGCAACGTCAGCTACAAGTATGTTAGGGAATGACGTATTTTTCTCTTTTTTCTTACCTTCTAATGATGTCTTATTTTTACAATAACTACGCCACTGACGTTTGATGGAAACCCTATACCGCCCTAGCTAATGCTGCACCTCCCAATTTGTAGCTGCACCCATTGGGGTGACTAAATTTGTGTTGCAGTTAAATAAAAGGAAAACAAAGTCCAACAAGTAAAATAATGCTTCTATTAGCTTAGTTTTTGCCTTTTAATAATTACATTTCTATTTGTTTTGTGGTTTTTGTGCGCAGAATACATTTTTGTTAATACATTCTATTTTGTTAACAGCAGTTATTAACCCGGGGGAAGCCGGGTAGTACAGCTAGTACGTAATATTGCTAAACTTTTCTGTCTCAGGTTGAATTTCTTTCGGGATGTTGCAGACTTTCGAGTTCTTGCCTGCGGAGGGGATGGGACAGTTGGATGGATTTTAGACTGCATTGGTAAGAAAGATTATGCGTCCTGTAATACGATCTAAACCACTATACACAAACATGCACTGCAAAGGCTTCATCTTCATTTCACTGGGAAAAAAAGAAGTCAAGCTACAAATATACAAATTCGAAGTATCTTAGCAAACGATTAGGCATGCTGAAATCCATCATGTCCAATCCTTCATAACTTGATACTTAGTTAGAAGGACCTAATTACATTAAGTGGTAAGACTTTTTCATTTGTGGTGGTCATAGTTGTAAGATAGTTGTCAGCCACACTATCTTATACACATACTCACTTTTTTTGGCCAAGTATTTGTCATGAGGGTACCATGACGGAGAGTGGTCCTTCCTATTTCTGGTGTCAGGAGATCACAGCGCAGGGCTTCATACACACTGGCTCAGGTTACTACTACTAGCTGATGCAGATTATCATTTATCCAGCACTGCTAGGGTTGTCAATTCTCTGGTCTCCTGAACTCTGACTGAAAGCTATAGCCAGCTGTTCTCTATTGCTAACCTTTGCTAGAAAGGCTTCCCTCCTAGCCCAGGTAATGGCTGGTGATAGTTTATACTTGCCTCTAGAGGGAACCTGTGAGCTGAGGAACAGGAAGCCATTCTGTGAAAGCTGTGTTGAGGTTTTCCCTTCCTTAGCCCGTGTTTTGGTTTTCGCCCACTGGTCTTTTCCTCATTATTACCTCTTGTTTGGAGTGTTTTGTATGATTGATGTTTATTTTACCCCTGTCTGTCTAATCCTCTCTGTGTCTTTAATCTAGAGCAGGACTAGCGTTCCCACTGCCCTGCACACTATACAGGGCTTAGTCCAGGGAAAGACAGGGATAGGCACATGATCGGCAACGGGGTGAAAGAACCTGTATAGGGGTGTTAGGGAGTGCAGGGATCAGCCTCAGGTGATTCTTAACACTATATTTTTAATGCCCTTATGAATGTCATCTCTTTTTTTTCAACAGACAAGGCAAATTTGACCAAACAACCTCCGGTGGCTATCCTACCTCTGGGTACCGGCAATGATCTGGCAAGATGTTTGAGGTGGGGAGGAGGTAAAAAAAATATCTTTTTACTCTTAATTATTAGTTGTATGTATTTTTACTGTACTTTGTATGCAATTTGAAATCCTTTCACAAAATATTTCCTTTGCTAATGGCAGTGCATATGTATATTGTGGCAATGGACGTTTCATGTTGCGTAATGCAGCTCTTGATGAATTTATTCCTTTATGAAGGTTCGTTAAGGATGAGAAAACCATAACTGCTTCCTTCTACAAATGGCAACTCCCCTGTCTCCAGGTTGCATTTGGTAACAAAGCTCTGTCTCATAGGTTTTTAATTAAAGGGGTTGTCCATTACTTTTACATTGATGGACTACTTTTAGTATATCTGATCGACCAGGGTCCGACACCCTAAACCCCTGCCAATCAGCTTTTCTCGGTCCCGGCAGCAAGTAGCAGGAAATGCTCAGTTCCGGAGCGCCTCCATTTTTTGTTAATGGCTGCGGCTGGGTACTGTACATCCGCCTCCCATTCTAACCAATAGGAGGTGGATGTGCACTATACGACTGCGGCCGCTATCAGAAGACGGAGTAGCTCCGGAACTGAGCATTTCCTGCAGCCGCCGCAGGAGCCAGAAGCACCTGATCGGTAGTTGTACGCGGAGTCAGGCCCTGGCCGATCAGACATTGATGACCTCTCCTAAGGCTAAGACATCAACGTAAAAGTAGTGGACAACCCTTTAAAGTTAAAACAACGGAGGTTATCATACAAACCATTTTTTTACTTCCAGCTTGAGATTTGCGAACTGATCATTGACTGATAGAATTCATTATGAATTGATCCAAAACTTAAACTATTAAAAAAATTCAGTTGCCAAAAAAATCCACCAAAATAGTCTCCTTTTTCTATTGTCTTTTGGGGGGACAAGAAGGGGCTAAAATAATAAAACACCATCTATGAGAATCAAAGAATGTTTTTTTCTCGTCATCTGTTTTGGGAACAAGACTTTGCCCTGAATGTCCATGGACATCCGATAAAAAACGATGAGAAAAGGAGGATGTACTTTTTTAATTGATCCATTGCTAAGAGACAGAGAGAAATCAGACAGTCTACCAAAAAATGGATGATACATGAAAGAAGAAAAGTCCATTTTTGATGGGAAATGGATGTGTGAACGTAGCCTTTACTGATACTTTAGGCATGGTTATATTTAAAAATTTTTGAGCCATGGTCGGTACATCGATGACCTAAAAGTCATTATCTAACGAAACATCAGAACACCACCCTGTGCCCTAAAATGCATCATTAATAGGGATGATCAAATACTTGAAATATTCGGCTTCACGAATATCCAACAAATAGGTCGCCGCTATGCGAATATTCGATACGCAATGTAGGTCTATAAGAAGCCCGAATAGTTCCGAATAGTTGTTATTCGGGTTTCCCATAGACTTACATTGCACATCGAATATTCGCGAATAGTCGAATAGCGGCGACCTATTCGGGAAATATTCGCAAAACTGAACATTTGAGATATTCGATCATCCCTAATCATTAACTATTACAAATGAGGGTTTCGCTAATACTAAATCCACAGGATCAGCTCACGGGACTCTATTTCTTCATCTCTCCGGCTTAGGGCACCCTGCTTTGGACATAATCTCTTCATATGTCTGTTATTTTTCTTCGGTGACATCATTCAGACGTGCTTCACCCATGGGATTCAGTTATCCAAAGGTCACGTTCTGAATCCGCATTCCTGTTCTGTTAGTTATACAAGTAAAATATATCTTTGTACCGTGTTAGCCAGTAGAGAAAAAAATTGTTTAAAAGAACAGAGAGTCCTCAGTGGTTGTTGCTGTTAGTTATAGGAACAGATCATAAAGATCACATATACCGAGTTATAATTAGACCGATGTATATATTACAACACTACAGAGACAAAGACATACAAAGTGTTCATTAGCATTGTACTCTACTACTAGTTATTACTGTGATAATGACGTTTAGCCAAAGAGTAGCCCAGAAGAGGGTCCTATCCCACTCCCACTAAAGGGTTTTTCCTAATACCGAAAGTTATTATCGAACCACTGGATAGATGATAACTTTCTTCTAGGTTGAGGATTAACTAATACCAATAATGGAAATAGAGTAGTGGCCACTCATGCCAGAGATAATGAATGTGCAGTGACAAGCAAAAGGGTAACAATGTTTTGTGCTTTTGTTTTTCAAGCTCCATATCTCACCATTCACTACTCCCAACTGTCATGACCTCACATGATGCAGTTTGTCAATTCTGTTTGGCCAAGCGACCCCTATCGATGAGCTGGATGAGGCTGCTTTTCTTTTCTTGGGAAATCTTCATCATGGCTGCTCCTCAATTCGAACCAGTAGTTTTTACTTGGGAATCAACCTAATAACAAGCTGAGCTATTAGGGGATGTGAGAACAGGATATAATTTGTAGTTAACAGGAAGAAAAAAGATTTTTCCACCACTAGGAGCAAAACAGTAACAATGCAGTGACATGAGAAGAATCTGTATAACTAATCATATGCTAAATAGCTACAAGTCACATTTATGTATGAGAACTGAACCCAAGACGATTGTCACACTCAAAGCTGTAGTGGCTAGTGAGATATGGAGCCTGAAAGAGAAAAGTGCAAAACATTGTTACCCTTTTGCTTGTCAGTGTAGGACTTGGATTATTATGACAGTTCCAAAGGAGCAGTGGTCACCCATTCTCAGGCTAAATGTTGGTCCCAGCAATTACAAAGTTAACACCTAGGTATCATCTAATGTTGGGAATAACCCTTTAACCTTAAATTACAAAAGCATACATTTAAGTTCTTGTGCTCCAAAGCTGAGTTGAGTGAATTTGGTGAAAATCAAAACAGACTGGAAAGTATAAATAACCCTCCAATAAACTACTAAACTTATCCCCCAATATCTGTCCTCCATTGCTGATCCCCGCTGCTTCTCCAATTGCTTTTCTTTGGCTTTCTTCTTGTTCCGCATCTTCTGGCAGTACCAGTACCACTGCTGAATAAGCCCTGTAAGGTCAGATTTTGATGATTTTGCTTCGAATTTTACTAAAAATTTGGATTATGATGAATCTGAATTTTGGGGGAAATTCTTACTTAAATCGATTCTTTTGGAACCTTTTTGCTCATTTCTAGTTCTTAAATATCTACTGAATCCAAAAACTAGCATTGGCATGTTGTATTATATTATCCAGGAGTAAGAAATATACATTTCCATACAGAGCCTCTGGTATTGCAGCTCAGCCCTATTATAGTAAATAGAAATGAGCTGCAATACCACACTCAACCTGTGGGCAGGTGGGGCGGTGCTATTGTTGGAGAACAGCCATGTTTTTTAATTTCTGTTTTGCCCCTTTGACATCTGATAATCTTCTTCTATCCACGGCTGTAATCATTCCTGATTGACCACTGTGTTTCTTCTTAAGGCTGCTTTACAAGCAGCAACATCGCCAGCGATGTCGCTAGTGAAAGCATCCGCCCCCGTCGTTTGTACGTCATGGGCAAATCACTGCCCGTGGCGCACAATATCGCTAGGACCCGTCACACGGACTTACCTTCCTAGCGACGTCGCCCTCTTTTCTAAGGGGGCGGTTCGTGCGGTGTCACAGCGACATCACACGGCGGGCGTCCAATAGAAGCGGAGGGGCGGAGAGCAGCCGAATGAAAGTCACGCCAACCTCGTTGCCGGAGGACGCAGGTACGGTGTTGTTCCTCGTTCCCGGGGTGTCACACATAGCGATGTGTGCTGCCTCAGGAAATACAAACAACCTGCGTCCTGCAACAGCAACGATATTTGGGAAAGGAACGATCAACAATTAGGTGAGTATTTTTGATCGTTAACGGTCGTTCGTAGCTGTCACACGCAACGACTTCACTAACGATGCCGGATGTGCGTGACGAATTCTGTGACCCCGACAACTTATCATTAGCGATATTGTTGCATGTAAAGCCCCCTTTAGTCTGGGCCGTACGTAGAAGGAGCAGCTGAGTCAAAAAACGTTTTTTTGAAAATTAATTATAGAGGACAGCCCCTAGGTGATGCGTAGTCCTGGAAAATGGCCCTTTTGTCCTTCTCTTAGTTTAGTCCCAGTGGTGACCATTATTGATCTTCCTACCCATGCTAGAGCATTTTTTGTCATCCACCCTTGGTCATAAGAGTCACATTGATGGGTCTATTGGTTTGTACCCTCTTTACACTGAAGAAAGATCGGATCACTGTGGTTCTTGTAAGATATAAATTGATTTCACGAGAGAGTCTGTACCGGCCCATCATCTCTACACTTACAGTAGAGATTAGGTCAAGGGTCTTGGGTTTGGTGGAGGTTCCAGCTGCCGGACTCAGATTATATTTGATGCTTTTTTCCATAGTATATGAAGGGGAAAATCTGCCGAAGGTCCTCAAAGATATTGAGAATGGTACAGTAGCCCTTGTAGACTGATAGAAAATGAAGTAATTCCGTGATGAGATTACTTTGAGTAGGGCCCTTTTGCCCTTCTCTTAGAGTAGTTCCAGTGGTGATGACCATTATTGATCTTCCTACTCATGCTAGAACATTTTTTGACATCCACCCTTAGTCATAAGAGTCACATTGATGGGTCTATTGGTATGCACCCTCTTTACATTGAAGAAAGGTGGGGTCACTGTGGCTCTTGTATGATATAAATTGATTTCACAAGAGGGTCTGTACCAGCCCACCATCTCTCCAATTACAGTAGAGATTAGGTCAAGTCTCTTAGGTTTGGTGGAGGTTCCAGCTGCTGAACTCTGATGATATCTGATGCTTTTTTTCATAGGTTAATAAGGGGAAAATCTGTTGAAATTCCTCAAAGACAATGAGAATGGCACAATAGTCATGGTAAACTGATGGAAAATCGAAGTAATTCCCTAATGAGATTACTTCGAGAGGGGCCCTTTTGCCCTTCCCTAAATTTAGTCCCAGTGGTGACCACAAATTATTGATTTTCCTACCCATGCTAGAGCATTTTTAACATCCACCCTTGGTCATAAAAGTCACATTGATGGGTCTATCGGTTTGTACACTGTTTACATTGTAGAAAGATGGTGTCACTGTGGTTGTTGTTTGATATAAATTGATTTCACGAGAGGCTCTGTACCGGTCCACCCTCTCTTCAGTTACAGTAGAGATTAGTGCAAGGTTCTTGGGTTTGGTGGAGGCTCCAGCTGCCGAACTCCGATGATTTTACACCTATTTACTATATTTGATGCTTTTTTTTCATAGGTTACGAAGGGGAAAATCTGCTGAAATTCCTCAAAGACATTGAGAACGGCACAGTAGTCCTGGTAGACCGATGGAAAATCGAAGTTATCCCTAATGATAAAGATGAAAAGGGAGACCCAGTGCCTTACTCCATCGTAAACAATTACTTTTCCATTGGAGTGGTGAGTGATATTTGGTTTTTTTTATATGGTTTACGCCAGTCCATCGACATAATGTCACGGGGTACGTACTGACTGGCCCTCAGACTCGAGACCTTGCACTCTCCCTTATCTTGGAGGTAAGATTAATGGTAGCCAGGTCCGAGCCCCCAGCATGACCCTAACTCCTGTCCGAGCCCTGATCTTACTCCCCCCCACCCTGAGGGTGGTCTGGAGTCCCAGTAACAAAAACCCCACAGAAAAGACACGAATCAGGGAGAACAAAACCTCATACACACTGTACTTACACACAAAGGGAAGACAATATGTTTACAGGGGAATAACAACACTGGTAGGGAATAAATTTACAAGAGGGGAACGTTCACACCATGCAGAAAAGCAACTGTAGTTCACCATGGACAGAATAACCACTGAGACCGGGATCGCTGGAGCTATGCTGAAGCTATATTCAGCGGCCTCTTACTACACTCCCCAGCCTAAAATAGGAAGACACCAGCTGTGGATGGTAATTAGGAACCCGGCTCTCAGAAGAGTTGCACACTGATCCAAAAATGATTAACTCCTGCACAGCTGGGAGGCAGTGGAACAACTCAACAGATGCTCAGCAAAGCTGAGCACTTAAGAGAGACCAGGTTCCCTGTCGAATTCTGCAATGTGAACAGAGTCCGACGCCGCAGACATAAGCCGCGTGTGCAGATCCGGCCAGTGCATGACACCCAATCCCTTTGTAGAGCAGGGCTTTCTAATGGATGTACTGCCGTATGTAAATAAAGCTAAAATGGCTAAAAAATGGTAAAAACAAATCAAAACTGTGATCTCTACCGATTTACTGGAAGATAGGACATAAATAGAATCTATGGAAAAGTTAAAAATAAATTTTCAAGATTATTTGATTACCTTTTTTATTGTTTATGTGAATTTTTACTTTTTAAAGGGTAAATAAGCATTTATATTTTTTAATGCTTATAACATTAATCAGTAGGGTTTCAAGTCCTGAGGACCCCCCCCCCCAGATTGCTCAAACCAACCAGACCCAGATTGTCTGTAACTTTAAAGAGAAATTAACTTTTACAATTTGAATGTTAAATACCCTGTGTAGTTATGTTGATTGATGGGAGTCTGGGTCTTGAGATGGATCCTCAAAGCCCTTGATTGGGAAGAGCAGCGGGAATGTAGCATGAAAGGGTGACATGGGTGCAGCGAGGAAGTCTGGATGGAAATTCGAGGGTGTAGATACTGGATGGAAGCTGCAGGACAGGGTAGATAAGGAAGCTCACTGAAGAAATGTAGCAGATTCCAGTGAGGTAGCAGAAAGTACATCCGAAGACTCATTTTTGTGATGTGGCAGGGTTCCTTCTGTATTAGGGTTGAGTATCTCAGGAGGTATAATGTACAAATACAGCAGAAACCAGCAAAAAAATCAAAACAGGGAAATAGCTGAAGTGGTTATGTAGGAAACCCCACAATGTAGCAGAGCTGGCTATTTCCAATGGAACACTGTAGTAGAGCCCAGCTATGTAGCAGACTTGGGTATCTCTGGAAGCACACATGGGGCATTGTAACAGAACAGGGTATTTTACAAGGCACTGACTATGGAGGAGAGTCCAGCAATGTAGCGAGCTGAGTATCTCCAGAGGAAAGCAGAGCCCAGCTATGTAGCATATCTGGCTATTTCTGTAATCACACATGGGCATTGTAGCAGAGGTGCATATTTTTGAAGGCACAGAGTGACAATATAGCAGAGCAGAGGGATATAGCAGAACTAAGTATGTCAGGAGTCATAGAGTGATAATGTAGTAGAGTCCAGTGACAATGTATAGCTGATAATGCAGGAGCCTCGCATTATCAGAGTCCAATAGTAATACCTTAATTTGAAATAGCGTGGATGCCAACTACTTAAATTTGCCTTCTGTGTCAGGCTAAATGGCCAGATGTGTGATGTCACAGGAGCCTGCTACCTGCAAACCTGGAGGAAACCCACAAAACATGGGGAAAACATATACATTCCTTGCAGATATTGGTGGGATTTGAACCCAGTGCTGCAAAATAACAATGCTACAGTGCTACAAAATAACAATGCTAACCACTGAGCCACTGTACAGAGCTAACTACTGTGCTACCATAAAGTGCTAACCATTGAGACACCGTACAATGCTAGCCACTGAGCTACCATAAAGTGCTAACCACTGAACCACTATACAGTGCTAATCACTGAACCACCATATAGTGCTTACCACTGAGCTAACTACTGAGCCACCATACAGTGCTAACCACTGAGTAACCATAAAGTACTAGCAACTGAGCTACTGTACAGAACTAACCTCTGAGCTACCCTACAGTGCTAAGCACTGAGCAAACATAAAGTGCTAACCACTGAGCCATCGTACAGTGGTAACCACTGAGCAACTATAAAGTACTAACAACTTAGCCATCCTACATTGCTAACCACTGAGCCATCATATAGTGCTAACCACTGAGCCACCGTACACTGCTAACCGCTGAGCCACAATACAGTGCTAACCACTGAGCCTCTGTAAAGTGCTAACCACTGAGCTATCATATAGTGCTAACCACTGAGCCATGTTACAGTGATATCCAATGAGCCATCGTACAGTGCTAACCATTGAACAACTATAAAGTACTAACAACTGAGCCACTGTGCAATACTAACCACTGAGCCACCATAAACTGCTAATCACTAAGCCATTGTGACACCCTGGCCCAGCCAGGTAGTCACAGAAAGAGTTAAACCTCCTTGGTACCACCTGATCCCACACTGGTACAGTGAGGCAGCCGCACCCTCCCCCCAGTGTAATTAAAAGAGCAGGAGGGGAGGAGTTGAGTCAGGCGGTGGAAGGAGGGAGAGGAGAGCAGACAGGGGTTGTAGCTCCTGTGCTGCTGCGGAAGTGAAGCAAAGAAAAAGCAGAGTTCTTGGAGCTGAAGTGGAGCGTAGGTTCAGGGTAACCCATAGTGGACCGAGGCAGGGTAGTGGCCCGCCGGTAGTGTGGACGGGACCCCAGTGCAAAGAGAGGATTTCCCCTGTCCGAAACAGAGAAGGTGACTCTTAGCTGGAGTGCAGGAGAGAGAGGGCCCTGCTTCTTGTACCGGGTGTGGGATCCAAACTCCCCCGTACCAAAGGCCTACGGACACCGGCAATTTCTGATTAAGTACTGGACTCTGTGTGAGTTATTGCATCGAATAGTGAGTACAGCTGCCATTGCAATCCCCTGCACTGAGTCACTGGGTCCGGGGACCACCATCCCTATCCACGGAAGGGTTAACATCCAGCTGCCATTACATCTCCTCGGGGTACCCCACAACAGCAGCGGTGGTGCCACACTTCACCACACACTGTGGGTGGCATCACGAACGGAGTACGGCCAAGCCCGTACAACTACGTCCCCTTTTTCATTTGGCGTGTCCGCGTGACCCCCGGGTCCGGAGGATCCCTCGAGCCACACAACGGATCCGAGCAGCCCGGCTGCTACAGGCGTGGGGGCGGCACACCATCATGCAGTGTTAACCACTGAGCCATTGTACAGTGCTAACCACTGAGCGACCATACACTGCTAACCACTGAGCCACCATACACTGCTAACCACTGAGACACAATACAGTGCTAACCACTGAGCCACCGTAAAGTGCTAACCACTGAGCAACCATACAGTGCTAACCACTGAGCCACCATGCTGCCCTTCATCCTCATTGATGATCCCACTTCAGCCTAATAGTAAATGTAAAGAATTTCTAATTTTGCTTTGTCTGTGAACAGAGAACAAAAAATCCCGTAACTCAAATACATTGCAAAACAATGAAAGGAAATGATTGGCCGCACATCGTGTGATTGTAGTATATAGAATTCAGATATGAAATGTGACAAACTTCCAAACAAAAAGTGTTTTCCTTTAAATTGTGTTTTTTCTTTTAATTGTCATTACACTTTGATTGCAATTACATCACACATTATTACCAGTGTTTGCGCTCCATTTTTATGTTTTAATCCCTTCGTTAGTCCTTTACCATCAATTCATCTATTACGGGAAAAGTCCACGGCGCAGCTGTAATCAGGAGAATGCAAAATGAAGGTTACGGGAGGGACAGGGGCTGCGCGCGCCTCACCTGCGCTGATAAAAAGTTTCTCCACAATCTATGTACGGCTCGTATGTTGCAAAAGCACGAGAAATATTAATACCTCCTTTATAACATATTAAAGTGTCAAATGCAAAATGAGACCCCGAGGTCTCATTTACACTAGAGAGTGTTTTTCAAAGGGAACACAAAGCCCATGACCCAATTCCTAAGCTCACATCATCGCCAGATTTCATCTTAATAGACATAGGATAAATGCCAATTATACACCAAAAAAAAAAAATAATATTTTCATCTTCACATTATGTATTTTGTCTCGCTATGCAGATTACAACCTGGATTTTTAGAGCTTACTTAACACATTTTGCTTAAAAAAAAAAAAAAAAATTGCAGCAAGGAAATATTGAAACGTCTCGTCTTTGTTCACATCTTATTATGAGAAAGTCAGGACAAGGCTCCGTTCTAACAGCCAATTGTAAAATAGGCCATAGGATGGAGTCTTCACGCCTGGAATTGATGCTCATCTCTTCCACTGAGGAGATGACGGGCGGATAAATCAGACAATTTTCCATTTTAATTTAGATGTTTTTGAAATTGAAAAAATTGACCCCACACTTGACCCAAATGTTACCCTTCGATAGTTACTGAATATCTCCCACTAGAATATTATGAGTGGGGGCATCTGCTATATATACAGCTGAAACCAGAAGTTTCCATCCACGATCTAAAAAGACACATCTGCAGGTTTTTCTCACTCAGAATAAAACCTTTCACATTTTAGGTCAATTAGAAACCACAAACATTTCTATTTGCCAAATGCCAGAATATCAAGAGAGAGAATGTTTTAAGACATTTTTATTACTTTCTGCAAAGTGAAAAGTTTACATACACTAAGAATACTATGTCTTTAAATGATATGGGACCACCCATATGATGATGTCATGTCTTTGGAAGCTTCTGATAGGTTTGTTGGCAACATCTGAGTTAATTAGAGACACACCTGTGGATGTAATCTAATGCATATCTGAAACACAACCCAAGATCCAAAGCAAAAGACCTTGTGAAGATGCTGGCGGAAGCTGGTAAGATTGTGTCATTATCCACAGTGAAACGAGTACTGTATCAACATGGGCTGAAAGACCACTCTGCCAGAAAGAAGCCATTACTCCAAAAGAAACATAAAAAAGACAGATTAATGTTTTCAAAAGGACATCGGAACAAAGACCTTAATGTTTGGAGACATGTCCTGTACTTGACAAAACTAAATTTGAACTGTTTGGTTATAATGACCACCGTTACACTTGGAGGAAAAAGGGTAACAAATAAAAGAGTTAAAGGTAATAAAAAAGTTAAACAATATGGGACGGCCCATATGATGAGGTCATGTCTTTGGAACCAGCTTCTTATAGGTTTATTGGCAACATCTGAGTTAATTAGACACACACCTGTGGATGTATTGTAATGCACACATGTATCACACGGCTTCTTTGTGCAGCATCATGGGAAAGTCAAAAGAAATCAGCCAAGATCTCAAGAAGAGAATTGTGGACTTGCACAAGTCTGGTTCATCCTTGGGTGCAATTTCCAGACACCTGAAGGTGCCTCGTTCATCTGTACAACAATTATACGCAAGTACAAACAAGATGGGAAAGTCCAGCCATCATACCGCTCAGGATGGAGACGGGTTCTGTGTACCAGAAATGAATGTGATATGGTCAGACATGTGCAGATCAACCCAAGAAAAAAAGCAAAAGACCTTGTGAAGGTGCTGGTGGAAGCTGTCATTATCCACAGTGAAACGTGTACTGTATCAACATGGGCTGAAAGGCCACTCTGCCAGGATGAAGCCATTACTCCAAAAGAAACTTAAAAAGCCAGATTAATGTTTGCAAATGCAACAGGAACAAAGACCTTAATTTTTGGAGACATCCTGTGGTCTGATGAAATTAAAGTGTACCTGTTTTGCCATAATGACCATTGTTTCGTTTGGAGGAGAAAGGGAGAAGCTTTGAAGCCTAAGAACACCATCCCAACTGTGACACACGGGGGCGGCAACATCATGTTGTGGGGTTGTTTTGCTGCAGGAGGGACTGGTGCATGTCACAAAATAGATAGCGTCATGAGGAAAGACGATTATGCAGCAATACTGAAGCAACATCTCAAGACAACAGCCAGGAACTTAAAGCTTGGGCGGAAATAGGTCTTCCAAATGGACAATGACCCAAAGCTACTGCCAAACTGGTGACAAAGTGGCTTAAGGATAACAAAGTCAATGTTTTGGAGTGGCCATCACAAAGCCCTGATCTCAATCCTATTAAAAGGCCGGTGCGAGCGGTGACCTACAAATATAGCTTAGTTACTATTAAATCTCATTAAAAAGTGTGTCGGCACTCACAGGAGATCAGCATTTCTGCTGATCAGAGGGATGCTGAAGCACCACTATAATCAGACAGTGCAGGCATAAAGTCCCCTAGAGGGACTAGTAAAATCAATAAAAAAAGTTAAAAAAAAATTCAAAAAACATAAAAATAAAACAAACTAAAAGTTCAAATAGGCCCTTCCTTTTACCCCTTTGAAAAGTATACAATTAAAAAAAATTACACATATTTGGTATCACCGATTTCAGAAACGCCCGATCTGTCATAATATAAAATCAATTAATCTGATCGGTACACGGCATGGTGAGAAAAATATTCCAAACGGCAGAATTAAATTTTTTGGTCTCCGCAACATCGCATTAAAATGCAATAACTAGAGATCAAAACATCACATCCACAAAAAAATGGTATAATTAAAAACGTCAGCTCAAGACGTAAAAAATAATCCATCACTGAGCCCCAGATGCTAAAAATTGAGAATGCTACAGGTCTCGGGAAATGTTGACAAAAGCGCAATTCTTTTTTTTTTAGACAAATTTCAGAATTTTTTCCACCACTAAAATAAAAATAAACCTATACATGTTTGGTGTCTATGAACTCATACTGTCCTGTGGAATCACACCGACACATCAGTTTTACTATATAGTGAACACGGTGAATAAAAAGAAAACAAAAAACATTGTGGAATTTCACTTTTCACTATTTCTCCACATTTGTTTTTTTTTCCCCCATTTTCCAGTACACTATATGGTAAAATGAACGGTGTCATTCAAAAGTACAACTCGTCCCACAATAAAATAAGCCGTCATATGGCAATATTGCCAGAAAAATAAAAAAAAAGGTATGGCTCTTGGAAGAAAGCGAGGAAAAAAACGAAAATTAAAAAAGGAAAAAACCAAAAAAAAATATAGGCATGTTTGGTATCTACGTACTTATACTGGTCTGGAGATTCATATTACCAGGCCAGTTTTTCCATATAGTGAAAATAGTAAATAAAAAGCCCCAAAAACCATTGCGGAATTGCACTTTTTTTTTTACATTGTCTTGACACTTGGATTTTTTTCCAATACACTATATGGGAAAATGAATAGTGTCATTCCTCATCCTGCAAAAAAAAAAACAACAACAAGCCCTAAAATAGCTGTATTCATGGAAAAATAAAAAAAGTTATGGCTCTTGGAAGAAAGGGAGGAAATCACAAAAATAGAAAAAAAACCCTGAAAAATGCACGGGAGTGAAGGGGTTAAATTGATAAACTGGTTGCCCACTCTAGTTTGGGCACAACTTTTTTTTCTTACCAATTTTTTTCATCTTTTTTACACGATGAGATTTAAAAATAATAATAAAAAAATTCAGATAAAATGTCTACAGCTTAAGTTTATTATATGAGAAAGTTGTTGCATATAATATTTTTTTTTTAAAAAGAAAACATTTCCATAAGATTCCTTTTTCAGCGTTCAATGATCATCATATATGTATTTTTTTTATTAAGCAGGGTTATTTGGGATACGTCAATAGCAAATATCTGTACATTATATACCCCTGTTTGCTCCTATCACTGGTCTCTACCAATGTCAGACACCACAGACTCTGTTCCATGGAACACCACTGACTGCGGAGGGTGCGGTGATTCATTCATTTATAAAATTTTCGACTTAGTATTACCCTCGTATTGTCGCGTCTTTCTCTGTACAGCTTCCACTACTCCTAGTGGAAAGAATTTAGGAATCCTTATTAATCAGAGAATATGTGTTCTGTCCATTCATTAAAGGACCTCTGACAGCAGGCTTCTGCAATGTAATCTGTAGACAGCATGCTGCAAGAGTTAAAACAGAAAATTCAGCCCTGCATGTTTTATCTCGCAGTCTTTTTTTTTGTTTACCTGCATTGTTAGTTTAAGCCTCTTATCTTTATCATTAGTGGGTCTCAGCAGTACATGAATTCTAGTCTTTCTCCGCCCCCTTCTGTGATTAGCAGCTTCTGTCTCTGGAAATGTGCACTGAAAGCCTAGCCTTGGTGGAGGGTCAGCTCTTAGAGCTCTGCTACATGCAAAATCTAAATTCTTTCAGAATGGCTACAGCCACTTATCTAAGTGATATGTTGTTGAACTCAGGGCCTCTTTGCCTACATTATACTGCTCTTACATGGGGTAGCAAAAACCTACTGACAGATTCCCTTTAAATGTTTGCATTTTTACCAAACCATAGTCTTTAATAAGAAAAAAAAACGTTTACCTGCAATGTTAGTTTAAGCCTCTTATCATTATCAGTAGTGTGTCTCAGCAGCACGTGAGTTCTTGTCCTACTCTGCACCCTTCGGTGATTAGCAGCTTCTGTCTATGGAAATGTACAATGACAGCCTGGAGTGGGTAGCGGCAAGCGGCAGCTCTCAGAGCTCTGCTACATGCAAAATCTAAAATCTTTCACTGTGTTAGAACATCTGCAGCCACTAATCTAAGTGATATATTGTTATATTCAAGGCCTTTTTGCCTACATTATGCTGCTTTTAGATGAGGTATCAAAAACCTGCTGACAGATTCCCTTTAAACGTTTGCATTTTTACCAAACCATAGTCTTTAATTAAAAAATAAAAACAATAAAAACAATAAAATATTATTATTATTATTATTATTATTATAAGTAAGAGCTCATATATATTACATAAGCACTTGTACTGAATGACAGTGAAATATAATACAACTGTAACATGTCATATGAAAATGAGCTAAAAGTTCAGTCTCTACTGGCAGTGCATTGGCATAAAGTAGCGCCATCTGGAACCACTGAAAAAATACACATTATTGACAAGACAAATATCAGCACTTACAAGTGCATGTCAATAAATTAGAATATAATTAAAAAGTTAATTTATTTCAGTAATTATTGAAACGCATATATTACATAGAGTCATTACACACAGAGGGATCTATCCCTATATATTATATAGAGTCATTACACACAGAGGGATCTATTCCTATATATTATATAGTCATTACACACAGAGGGATCTATTCCTATATATTATATAGAGTCATTACACACAGAGGGATCTATTCCTTTATATTATATAGAGTCATTACACACAGAGGGGTCTATTCCTATATATTATATATAGTCATTACACACAGAGGGATCTATTCCTATATATTATATAGAGTCATTACACACAGAGGGATCTATTCCTATATATTATATCGAGTCATTACACACAGAAGAATCCATTCCTATATATTATATAGTCATTACACACAGAGGGATCTATTCCTATATAATATATAAAGTCATTACACACAGAGGGATCTATTCCTATATAATATATAAAGTATTTACACACAGAGGGATCTATTCCTATATATTATATAGAGTCATTACACACATATGGATCTATTCCTATATATTATATAGAGTCATTACACACAGAGGGATCTATTCCTATATAATATATAAAGTCATTACACACAGAGGGATCTATTCCTATATATTATATAGAGTCATTACACACAGAGGGATCTATTCCTATATATTATATAGAGTCATTACACACAGAGGGATCTATTCCTATATATTATATAGTCATTACACACAGAGGGATCTATTCCTATATATGATATAGAGTCATTACACACAGAGGGATCTATTCCTATATATTATATAGAGTCATTACACACATATGGATCTATTCCTATATATTATATAGTCATTTCACACAGAGGGATCCATCCCTATATATTATATAGAGTCATTACACACAGAGGGATCTATCCCTATATATTATATAGAGTCATTACACACAGAGGGATCTATTCCTATATATTATATAGAGTCAGTACACACAGAGGGATCTATTCCTATATATTATATAGAGTCATTACACACAGAGGAATCTATTCCTATATAATATATAAAGTCATTACACACAGAGGGATCTATTCCTATATATTATATAGAGTCATTACACACAGAGGGATCTATCCCTATATATTATATAGAGTCATTACACACAGAGGGATCTATTCCTATATATTATATAGAGTCAGTACACACATAGGGATCTATTCCTATATATTATATAGAGTCATTACACACAGAGGGATCTATCCCTATATATTATATAGAGTCATTACACACAGAGGGATCTATTCCTATATATTATATAGAGTCAGTACACACAGAGGGATCTATTCCTATATATTATATAGAGTCAGTACACACAGAGGGATCTATTCCTATATATTATATAGAGTCATTACATACAGAGGGATCTATTCCTATATATTATATAGCGTCATTACACACAGAGGGATCTATTCCTATATATTATATAGCGTCATTACACACAGAGGGATCTATTTCAAGTGTTTATTTCTGTTAATGTTGATGATTATGGCTTCCAGCCAATGAAAACCCATTAGCCATTATCTCAGAAAATTAGAATATTAAATAAGACCAACTGAAGAAATGATGTTACACTCATAAATGTTGGCGCCCACTGAAAAGTCTGTATAGTAAATGCCTCAATACTTGGTTGCGACTCCTTTTGCATGAATTACTGCATCAATGCGGGAATGTGGCATGGAGGCGATCAACCTGTGGCACTGCTGAGGTGTTCTGGAAGTCCAGGTTGCTTTGATAGCCGCCTTCAGCTTGTTTACATTGTTGGCTCTGGTGTCTCTCATAGATTCTCTATGGGGTTTAGGTCAGGTGAGTTTGCTGCCAATCAAGCACAGTGATACTGTGGTTAGTAAACCAGGTATTGGTACTTTTGGCAGTGTGGATAGGGGCCAAGTCCTGCTGGAAAATGACATTTCCATCTCCAACAAGCTTGTCGGCAGAAGGAAGCATGAAGTGCTGTAAAATGACCTGGTAGACAGCTGCGCTGCCAGCTTCTCTAGCAATGACCTTTTGTGGCTTCCCTCCTTGTGGAGTGTGTCAATGACTGACTTCTGGACATCTGTCAATTCAGCAGTCTTCCCCATGATTGGGTAGCCTACTGAACCAGACTAAGGGACCATTTTAAACACTTAGGAAGCCTTTACAGGTGTTTTGTGGTAATTATTCTCATTTTCTGAGATAATATAAGCGTTTTCCTTTTTGTAGTGAATTACTGATTCTATTTTAGTGAGTTGCACTTGTAGATGGTGTACGGTGAAAGATTTCTTGCGGGTCATCACCCACTTGATAATTGAAGAAGTTTCTTCCCTATATCCCAATGAAAGGATTGTTTAATCTATAGATGTTGATAGTCCCATTGGGGTTACAATCGGCTGAGATTGCCAGTAGCTCGTATAATATGCTATGAAACAGTGCCAAATCTTTGAATTTAATGCACGGTCCCGGTGCCCTTTCCAACAGGTGCCCCGTTCCTTTGGTATTTTCCTCGTATCCTCAGTAGGCTCCAGACAAGTGTGAAGCGCTGCAGGCCCTCGCCACAAATCGTCTGTCTCTGTGCGATGCAAATGTGCCCTTTCTAATCACACTGAAATATAACGTTGTTTCAACTCCTGTTGATTCTTTGCACTTCACAGCTAAAAATACTCATCATTATAGGAAACAGGGATCAAAATGAATGGCGGGTGCCACTAAGAATAACATTGGATTTTTAAAAAAAAAAAAAAAAAATATTGGCTGTCCTTAAAGGGGTTGTCCACTACTGGACAACCCTTACTTAACTGCTAAAGTGCCCAACATAAAATTAACCCCCCCCACACATATATATATTCTCGTCCCAGACCGGCGCCTTCGATATTGGGGTTGTGACTTTCAGTTCCCATATTAAATTGTTCTGTCATGTGACCACTGCAGGCAGTCAGCAACCTCTATTCAGCAGAAGCCTTTACTACTCAATGGTTTTTTTGGAGGTGTGACTACAGGATAGCAAGAGACAGGGGGCTCTAATACCATCCCTCATGCTAAACTCTAGGGAACTCTAGGCTATCCTTAATCTTTGGATTACCCCTGCAGGGGGAGATGCCAGAGTCCCATGCCTTACTATTCTTCTGCCCAAAACAAAACTGCTCCCCCAGAAAAGGAAGGGGCACTGCAAATTAACAGGAACAAATGTGGAGCCTCCCAGGTCTGCATTACCTTCAGGGGAGGGACAGTCTGGTCACAGGTAGGTTGTCTTCTTAGGATTCGTGACGCCACTCTCGGTATTGCGGTCAGGGTGACCACCACTGCAGATTAGGGGACACCTGGGGCTGATGTTGAATGCAGCTAGATGTGGTGGCCTCCCGAGAGTGAGGCTAGCCCCAGGACCCAGTTTGGATGTGTGGAACCACAGGTCGCAGAATGACTTGCACGCACAGAGTGTCTTTCAGGGTTTTTACTCACGTCAGGTGGCCGGGTGAGTAACCCGGGCGTAGCTGTGATGCACCAGGGGGAACCAGGCTCCTTCAGGCTGACTTGTGAGGGTGGCTACTGACTCGCCTTCCTAACCCTTGTGTGTTTGGGGTGACCCCGACTTGAAGTCCTGCTGGGATCACCCAGGGAAGTTACTGCTGCCTGTTCTCCCCTTCTTCGGCCAGTCTGCTTGTAGCCTGGACCAGGTCACTCCGGCTGCTTGCCTCTTGTGAGCTATGGGCCCTCTCTTTGCTATGTGGCTGCGGACTCTGTGGTGTTTGGTGGAGGGTATGAAGTACCACCACCTGCAGGTTGAACAGGCCAACTGAATGGGCCCCTGCTCTGGGAACCTGTAGCCCGTACGGGCCTGGTACCTCCCTGGCAGTCCCCGTACTCAGCTACCGCTCTGCACTCTAGCCTCGGGTGGTTTTCAGGCGGCACTACCAGGTGACCATTCTTCTCTGTCAGTAACCACTGCACGTGCCTTGTCAGGATCGTGACAGCCTTAAGGGTCTGCTTCTTGCGACTGCTCTCCCTGAGCTGCGCTAACTGACTGGCTCACTACTCCCTCCCCTCTGTGCCTGCCTACGCAGCTTAGCAACCAGGCTCTCTACCACACCACTTGAGTGGAGACGGAGGCCACGCCCCCTCCTGGATTCCCCAGGGGTCCCTTCAAAGGTCCATGTGGGAGACCTGAATACTATGCGCCTGTGTAACCACACCTCGGTCAGCCTTCTGGATTACCTGTGTTGTACTGCCCCCAGCATGGGTGCAGTACTCAGTGGTGCCTGACCAGGACAGGGGCGCCACACAAACAATAAGAAACAAAATAAAAAAAGCAAGAGGAGTAAGGCAGCAGCAAAAGGACACCAAGGGTTACAACACAACTGCTCACTGCAAGGGAGTACTACAATCACAAGAAAGTCTGGATCACAGCATATCACCAGACCAGTATAGAGAAGCTATAGCTGGCATTAATGGAATGGTCTAGCCAGCATATATAGGAGTAAGAAGGGAGAGAATATAACTAGCTCCCCCACAGCATGTGATCAAAGAAGATGAATGAATTAAGAGTAAACTGATTAAATTTGCTGATGACACAAAGCTAGGAGGAATAGCTAATACTAGAAAAGAGAGAGAGAGAGGATTCAACAAGATCTAAACAAGCTGGAACAATTGGCAGCAACTAATAGAATTATTTTTAACGGGGAGAAATGCAAAGTCATACATCTTGGCAAGAATAATGAAAAGAGAATATACAGCATGGGAGGAATAGAGCTATCCATGTGTGAAAAAGACTTAGGTATACTAATAGATCACAGACTGCACAGGAGTCAACAGTGTGACGCAGCAGCAACAAAGGCAAACACCATTCTAGGATGTATTAACAGAAGCATACAGTCTAGATCACGTGAAGTCATTATCCCCCTTTACTCCTCTTTGGTCAGACCTCATCTGGAATATTGTGTCCAGTTCTGGGCACCACATTTTAAAAAAGACATCAACAAACTGGAGCATGTTCAGAGAAGAGTGACCAGAATAGTGACTAATCTGAAAACCAGGGGGTCGCACTAGATGACCCAGGAGGTCCATTCCAACTCTACCATTCTATCATTCTATGATTCTATGAAAGAAGACTAACAAGCAGACCAGCAGAGATTTAAGGGCCCGTTACACGCTACGATATATTTAACGATATGTCGTCGGGGTCACGTCGTTAGTGACGCACATCCGGCATCGTTTGACATATCGTAGCGTGTGACAGCTACGAGCGACTGTGAACGAGCAAAAATACTCACCTTATCGTTGCTCGTTGACACGTCATTCATTTTCAAAAAATCGAACGTCCTTCTGCGCGCCGGTTGTTCATTGCTCCTTAGGCAGCACACATCGCTCTGTGTGACACCCTGGGAACGACGAACACAGCTTACCTGCGTCCTCCGGCAATGTGGAAGGAAGGAGGTGGCGAGATGTTACGTCCCGCTCATCTCCGCCCCTCCGCTTCTATTGGGCGGCCGCTGTGTGACGTTGCTGTGAGGCCGAACGCCCTTCCCCCTTCAGGAGGCAGATGTTCGCCGCCCACAGCGAGGTCGTTCGGGAGGTATGTGTGACGGGGTTAACGACTTTGTGCGTCACGGGCAACTAATGCACAAACGACGGGGGCGATCGCACGATCGATCGTACCGTGTGACGCCGCCCTAACTCTTGCTAGTTTGCCTATGAACTACAAGTCTGTAGGTCGATGCCTGAGTCTGCCGGCGCTGATCACAGACATCACAGAAGTTAGCAGGCAGAGTGCCAGAATATGCAGTCTCCACAGATTCTGACGCAACCAAGACAGTCAGCAATGTTCGTATAAATCTTCTGGTGACAGGAGGACAGTATATTTTTTTCTTTATTTTATGTGCAGGACTTTTGCAGTTAAGAAAAAAGTTATTTTCCTAAGTTGTGAATGGGGTTAGGTTGTGAATGGGGTACGTTTCCTAGTTGTGAATGGGGTTCTGGGGTAAAGAAGAAGTATGCGAATCGGACCCCTCCCATTTACAGACATATAATTCAGGGTACTGGCTCCTCATTGGTGCAGAGCAAGGTTTGGCTGAATGAGACACCCTTTGGAAGGTGACTATGTTGCAATTATTGGCAATAGCCAATACAGACAATGACTTATCGGGTCGTAACCTGCAAGGGGAAACTCTTCTTTGTGGGAAAAAGCTAATTTGCATCACAAAAAAAAGAATTAAAAGTGCAACAGAGAAATTCAATATTCTACTTTTTATTTCTAAGCCTTTGGCTTAGTAACCAGGCTTTTAGTGGACCCAATATTTCTAAACAGCTCAGTTTAGCAGGGATAAAAACCCAGGACCAGAGGGGTTGCGTCATCAGAGACAGCCCTTTTCGGAATGCACCTGCTGTGGCGATAATACTAATGGTTGCGCTTAGCCTTGTTTCATAGGTTTTTGAGCCAATGAATACAGAAGACTGCTCTCATGAACTGACAACAAGTTGAAACAAACTGGAAGTGTCACAATGTCTCTGGGATAGCGGGGAACCGGGGCCCCTAAACTGTCCATCAAGCTAAGAGGAGATAATAGCAGGGACTAAAACTTAACTTTTAATAATCCAGATAAAATTGTCAATATTACAAAAGTGCAGTAAAATTGCCAAATGGCTATACATTGAAGTGGTCTCACCCAGATGTTCTCCAGGGACAAAAGGACACACCGATCCAGGGTTGATCAGAAGCGGAAAAAACCAGGGTAAAGCATTGGGAGATGGTGAGATATAAACCCTGTCGTGCCCCATGCCGATGCTTCCGCCCTGACAAGGGCAGCGCCCAAGTGAGCTGTCTGCCCCACAACCAAATAAAGAAGCGTTCTCCCAACGCGTTTCCCTCTAAGTGAAAAGAGTTCTTCAGGGGAGATTAACTGGTTCTTTAATCTCCCCTGAAGAACTCTTTTCACTTAGAGGGAAACGCGTTGGGAGAACGCTTCTTTATTTGGTTGTGGGGCAGACAGCTCACTTGGGCGCTGCCCTTGTCAGGGCGGAAGCATCGGCACGGGGCACGACAGGGTTTATATCTCACCATCTCCCAATGCTTTACCCTGGTTTTTTCCGCTTCTGATCAACCCTGGATCGGTGTGTCCTTTTGTCCCTGGAGAACATCTGGGTGAGACCACTTCAATGTATAGCCATTTGGCAATTTTACTGCACTTTTGTAATATTGACAATTTTATCTGGATTATTAAAAGTTAAGTTTTAGTCCCTGCTATTATCTTGTATAAATTGGACTATTGGGCATTATCTACCTGGTTGCAGGTTATTGCTGTTGCATCAAGCTAAGAGGCCCTATGCTATCCCTATTCTCATAGATACCCCTAATGGTAGGGATGCCTAAGTCTCCTTCCTGGCCCTGCTTTTGACCAGTCCTGATCTGTTTCCTCCTCCCCCAGGAAGGGACATGACAGGAGTGTAACGAAATTCACAGATATAGACAGACAAGGGAAAAAACAAAACTCTGTCAAACAACACGCACACACAAAGGTAAAGACAATAAGAGATTTAGTAGGAAACACAAGAGCAGGATGGAAGCTAAAAAACAATAGGGGTAAAATCCACAACTACAATATGCAAATTGCACAATTTTCACTAAAGAATCTGGGACACCACACCTCACAGACCATAATAGAAACTATAGCTGACATGGGTAGAAGATTTCATCCAGCTTAAATAGGAGGAAAGCAGATGTGATTGGCTTCTCCATCACACATGTTTAAAGGGAACCTGTCACCAGATTTTTCTCTATTAAACTAAAAGAATGAAGGTGCACTTTGGCCCTGACTCCCCTTCTAGACCCCAAAAATAAATTTATAAAACTTGGCCGTTAGGCCATGCTCGTACCCGCCCATAATCTCGCGCCTGCGCATTTAGCTCACCGGCGCGAGCGAGGGCAGCTGATTTCTGCTCTGCCTGCGATATGGCAGAGCGAACTGCGCCTGCGCGAGCGGACATAACTGCACAGGCGCGAGATTTGAAAATGCGACGAGGAGGATGACGGAGGGCGTCATACCCTCAATCAAGAAAGGAGGACGGCGATCAGCGGCAGGAGGGGGGAAAGGGGCAGGAAATGAGCCCGCCCATCTGGCCAACACAGGTAATTAGCATACCTAACGGCCAAGTTTTATAAAGTTATTTTTGGGGTCTGGAAGGGGAGTCAGGGCCAAGGTGCACCTTCATAGAATGCAGCCCAGGAGCTGCAGAAGGGGATTCTTTTTGTTTAATTGGGAAAAAAAACCTGTTGACAGGTTCCCTTTAAGGAACCTAACAAGCAGACTATCAGAGACTAACTATTACTAGCCTGACTATGAATCAGCACACAGCAGGTCGACGCCCGAGTCTGCCTGTATTGATCCCAGACACCAAAGATACCATCGGGTGGAGTGTCAGAATCTGCAAAGTGAACAGAGCCCGATGCTGTTATGACAGGCAGCGAAGTTTGGGCAAAACTCCGTGTGACAGTAAGACAGAGGAGGGCAAATAGGATTGAAGCACGTAATAAAGGCTCAACTCATAGGGCTGTGAATGTCACAATGACTTGTATTTGTTTGAAAGCACAGCTGCTGCAGGCCTTCTTGGATGCAAAACTGTAGGCAGTAATAAAAGTGTTTGACGCCACGCTGCTGTGGAGAAAAGACCGTCAAAGGATACCTCGATGGTGATTTTACTGTACAACGCGTTTCGGGGATGCCATCTGTTACATCGGGACAAAATTGTCACACTAGTATGGCAGATTTGATTCTGAGATATAGCAGAGCTTTGTTTGTCATAAAGTGCAAAGAAGAGCTGATGCAGCGATATGGTAGAGTGGACTCATCACAAAGCTAAGTTTGTATAAAAAGTACAATGGAAAACTAGCCCAGTGGAAAGGCAGAGCTACGTTTGACAGGAGGTTCTAAGCTTAAGTCCAAAAGCAAAAGAACTGATTGAAAACTTCTATTTTGTTTTTACACCTGAAGAACGTTATACAATAGGCGAAACGCGTTGTGTTTTTTTTTAATAAATATTTGTGGTTTGTAAGACACACTTTTTTCCCCCTAAAACTGGGGGAAAAATGAGGCTGCGTCTTACAAACCGCATATGGCTTACCAGGGTGGCAGTGGTGGCGCAGGATCGGCGATACGGAAGGCTCAGAGGGGGAGTCACTGCAGTGGAGCAGCATTGGAGGGTCAGTGTACGGCAGTGGAGGGTCAGCGATACTGTGGGCTCATGGGGTGTCACGGCGGCAAGTGCCATTGATCTGCCGGTGGGCTCAAAGGAGGGTGTGTCACGGCTCAAGAGGGTCAGTGTGGCATTGCGGCGATGGTTGCCCTGCCTCCTGTGACCTTCCTGGGCTGCTCCATCACTGCCGCCCCCCTGGTGACCTAATATAAGAGGCACTAGAATTATAAGACGGACCCTCATTTTAATTTTTTTTTCCTATTTTTCTCCTTCAAATTTGGGGTGCGTCTTATAATTCAGTGCGTCTTATAAAACAAAAAATATGGTACATCTACATGGAAACCCAGGTGGGAGTGCCACCTTACGGGGAAGGAGGGGGTTTGCATCCTCCATCTACCAGAAACAGAAGAACAGGAGATGGTTGAGGTATGAAGAGACAAAGGAGGAGCCAAGACAGTTGAGTAACAATTAGAAGATACCAGTATAATATATGGCACATGGGAGGTGGGGGCTTCTAATACAGTCATATGAAAAAGTTTGGGCACCCCTATTAATGTTAACCTTTTTTCTTTATAACAATTTGGGTTTTTGCTATTTCAGTTTCATATATCTAATAACTGATGGACTGAGTAATATTTCTGGATTGAAATGAGGTTTATTGTACGAACAGAAAATGTGCAATCCGCATTTAAACAAAATTTGACCGGTGCAAAAGTATGTGCACCCTTATCAATTTCTTGATTTGAACACTCCTAACTACTTTTTACTGACTTACTAAAGCACTAAATTGGTTTTGTAACCTCATTGAGCTTTGAGCTTCATAGGCAGGTGTATCCAATCATGAGAAAAGGTATTTAAGGTGGCCACTTGCAAGTTGTTCTCCTATTTGAGTCTCCTATGAAGAGTGGCATCATGGGCTCCTCAAAACAATTCTCAAATGATCTGAAAACAAAGATTATTCAGCATAGTTGTTCAGGGGAAGGTACAAAAAGTTGTCTCAGAGATTTAAACTGTCAGTTTCCACTGTGAGGAACATAGTAAGGAAATGGAAGAACACAGGTACAGTTCTTGTTAAGCCCAGAAGTGGCAGGCCAAGAAAAATATCAGAAAGGCAGAGAAGAAGAATGGTGATAACAGTCAAGGACAATCCACAGACCACCTCCAAAGACCTGCAGCATCATCTTGCTGCAGATGGTGTCAATGTGCATCGGTCAACAATACAGCGCACGTTGCACAAGGGGAAGCTGTATGGGAGAGTGATGCGAAAGAAGACGTTTCTGCAAGCACGCCACAAACAGAGTCGCCTGAGGTATGCAAAAGCACATTTGGACAAGCCAGTTACATTTTGGAAGAGGGTCCTGTGGACTGATGAAAGAAAGATTGAGTTGTTTGGTCATACAAAAAGGCGTTATGCATGGAGGCAAAAAAACACGGCATTCCAAGAAAAGCACTTACTACCCACAGTAATATTTGGTGGAGGTTCCATCATGCTTTGGGGCTGTGTGGCCAATGCCGGCACCGGGAATCTTGTTAACGTTGAGGGTCGCATGGATTCAACTCAGTTTCAGCAGATTCTTGACAATAATGTGCAAGAATCAGTGACGAAGTTGAAGTTACGCAGGGGATGGATATTTCAGCAAGACAATGATCCAAAACACCGCTCCAAATCTACTCAGGCATTCATGCAGAGGAACAATTACAATGTTCTGGAATGGCCATCCCAGTCCCCAGACCTGAATATCATTGAAAATCTGTGGGATGATGTGAAGCGGCTGTCCATGCTCAGCCACCATCAAACTTAACTGAACTGGAATTGTTTTGTAAACAGGAATGGTCAAATATTCCTTCATCCAGGATCCAGGAACTCATTAACATCTACAGGAAGCGACTAGAGGCTGTGATTTCTGCAAAAGGAGGATCTACAAAATATTAATGTCACTATTATGTTGAGGTGCCCATACTTTCGCACACGTCAAATTTTGTTTAAATGCGGATTGCACATTTTCTGTTAGTACAATAAACCTCATTTCAATCCAGAAATATTACTCAGTCCATCAGTTATTAGATATATGAAACTGAAATAGCAAAAACCCAAATTGTTATAAAGAAAAAAGGTTAACAGGGGTTAATAGGGGTGCCCAAACTTTTTCATATGACTGTAAATGTTGCAATCAGGGCCTGAAGTTTCAAGTTAGGGTTCTAAGTGAAATCCTACAGAATTAGTATTATATACAGTATATATAATATAGACCATAGGAAGCAGTTCTTGGCTCACGGTATTGGCTCAATCGTAGCCACAGGTGGCTTCGGCCTTCTACAGGCCAATTTTTGAACATTCGTCAGC
Source organism: Anomaloglossus baeobatrachus (assembly GCF_048569485.1). Lineage (NCBI taxonomy): Eukaryota > Metazoa > Chordata > Amphibia > Anura > Aromobatidae > Anomaloglossus > Anomaloglossus baeobatrachus. Next base: position 559,866,268 of record NC_134358.1, on the reverse strand, counting down.
TATATATAATATATTGTAATGTAATTGGAGCTAAAAAGAATAATAAGACGGAGCCGTCACTGTGAAAGTATTGAGCAAGAAGAAGCACATCGGAGGAAATATCCTGTAATCTTGTGTAATTATTATCGTATCTAATATAAATGAGAAAATGTACGTTTTACATTTGTTCGTAATGAAATATGGCGCGGAGAAGGGATTCAGCCCGTGAAGGAATATAGGATAATAAAATGTAGATAATGTCTTAATCACTCTGCATTATTAAACATTAATAGAAAATCATTAATAGCATCTCTGTAACCGTCTGTGTCACTCAATTCTCGGCCTACCGTGAACGCTGCTCTTCTCGGATACTCCACCAACATCAGTCAATTCCTAAGGACTTAACTATTTCCACCCCATCATTATTGTAAAGGGCTCTAATTTAATTCCAAGTCCTAATTGCAATCTGTTGTACATGTCTCGTTCCAAGATGGTAAAGACTCAGGATCTAAGATACGACTAATGCCATGCAGGAATGGGCAAGAAGAAAGATACAAACTCTGATCCCAACTCCTGCTCGATACTACATTTGGGATGCAATGTAATTTTGGGGTGTCCTGCCAACGAAAGAGACAAGTAGAAGATCCGTAATTGTTACCTTCAAACCAATAAAAGAAAACCACATAGAACTTGGAACTTTGAAACATTCCAAAATGTAATATTTTTTAGCTAAATACAAATTCAAATCCCATCTGAACCAGACTTGGACTGGCCCACCGGGGAACAGGTGAATTTCCTGGTAGGCCTCTGTGCTGGAGTAGGTTATCCTTCCCTCTATATGAACAGTACTTGGTGCAATACACCTGATTTACTATGTACAAACAAAAGGGCACTTTACACGATGCGATATTGCTATCGATATCGCTAGCGAGCGTACCCGCCCCCGTCGGTTGTGCGTCACGGGCAAATCGCTGCCCATGGCGCACAACATCGCTTAAGGCCACTTTACACACTGCGATATCGGTACCGATATCGCTAGTGTGGGTACCCGCCCCCATCTGTTGTGCGACACGGGCAAATCGCTGCCCGTGGTGCACAACATCGCCCAGAGCAGTCACACATACTTACCTGCCTAGCGACGTCGCTGTGACCGGCGAACCGCCTCCTTTCTAAGGGGGCGGTCCGTGCGGCGTCACAACGACGTCACAGCAGCGTCACTGAACCGCCGCCCAATAGCAGCGGAGGGGCGGAGATGAGCGGGACGTAACATCCCGCCCACCTCCTTCCTTCTGCATTGTGGCCGGGAGGCAGGTAAGGAGAGGTTCCTCGTTCCTGCGGTGTTACACGGAGCGATGTGTGCTGCCGCATGAACGAGGAACAACTTCGTTACTGCTGCAGTAACGATGATCGAGAATGGACCCCCAGGTCACCGATGAGCGATTTTGCACGTTTTTGCAACGATGCAAAATTGCTCATAGGTGTCACACGCAACGGCATCGCTAATGCGGCCGGATGTGCGTCACAAATTCCGTGACCCCAATGAGATTACATTAGCGATGTCGTAGTGTGTAAAGCCCCCTTTACACCCGTCACACGGATTTACCTTCCTTGCGACGTCGCTGTGGCCGGCGAACCGCCTCCTTTCTAAGGGGGCGGTTCGTGCGGCGTTACAGCGACATCACACGGCATCCGTCCAATAGAAGCGGAGGGGAGGAGATGAGCTGGAGGAATATCCTGCCCACATTCTTCCTTCCGCATTGCCGGTGGACGCAGGTAAGGAGATGTTCGTCGTTCCTGTGGTGTCGCACATAGCCATGTGTGATGCCGCAGGAACAACGAACAACCAGCGGCATGCACCACCAACGATATTATGAAAAGGAGCGACGTGTCAATGATCAACGATTTTTGATGTTTTTGCGATCGTTGATCGTCGCTCCTCGCTGTCACATGCTGCGATGTCGCTAACGACGCCGGATGTGCGTCACAAACACCATGACCCCGACGATAAACCGTTAGCGATGTCGCAGCATGTAAAGCACTCTAATGACAACATCTCATCCTTCCTCACCAAATATCCCAGTTTATTGTTACACTGACGAGCAAAAGGGTAACAATGTTTTGCCCTTTTGACTTTCAGGCTTCATATCTCAACATCCACAACAGCTTTGAATGTGAGACAACCTTCATTTTATAGATAACTATCTTGGCTTTTCATACATACAACTTTTTAACATATGATGTTATGCAGATTCTTGTCATGTCACAGCATTGTTACTGTTTTGCTCTTTTCTTCCTGTATACTACAAATTACAACCTGTTCTCACATTCCCTAATAGCTCAGTATGTAATTAGGTTTTTTCCCAAGCAAAAGGTCACTGGTTTGAATCAAGGAGCCACCATGAAGAAGATTTCCCAAGAAAAGAGAAACCGCATCGTCCAGCTCATCGATAGCGGTTTCTCGGCCAAGAAAACTGACACAAACTGCATCATGTGAGGCCATGAGAGATGGAAGAATACGGAATGAAGTCTGTCCATCCATTCAAAAGCCAAGAGGTGACGTCCAGGCAAAACATTAGAGTCATCAAGCTGGCTTATCACAAGATCTATTAGATCTGGCGCCACAAACCCGACAGTGGAGGCGGCTCGACTGCTCCATAATAGTAAGATCACAGCGGATGTTATACAGTGTGTCCACCCATATCCCGTCCACTGCCATTAACTTGAGAATGGCGGGAGCTATAGGCATAAAAGTGGGTTCTAGGTATAGTAAAGTAGCCATGCACTACACAATGAAACCACCTATAGCGCCACCTGGTGGAAAACAACGGAGTTAGCATTTTTATCCCAAAAACGGAACAAGATACAGAAAAAAAGTGAATTACAAAGTTGTAGGGCATCATCAATTCAATACGAATCGACACCTTGCATACAGAAATGCTATGATATGAAACCCATGACCCCCCCAAAACACTGAATGCTGGTCACGCATATGGCGCTCATTAGTGGCCCCCGTCAGCTGCAATGCACATCTGGCCTCTGCACAGCATACTGTATCTTGCTGCACATTGTGCAATATGGTAGGTGACACGTCTGCACAAGCATCTGTGATACGTGGTCGTAGGTCCTGCAATGTTGGTGGAGGGGTCGCATACACCTGCTGTTTGATGTGACCTCACAGAAAGAAGTCCAATGGGGTCAGGTCAGGTGAGCGGAGGCCACTCCACGCAGCCACCATACCCAATGACTTGTAGGAAGGTCTCCATGAGGTAACGCTTCACGTCCGCAGCCTTGTGAGTGTTACACATTCTAATCATAGCATTTCTGTATGCAAGGTGTGGATTCATATTGAATTGATGATGCCCTACAACTTTGTAACTCACTTTTTTTCTCTATCTCGTTCCCTTTTCGAGATAAAAATGCTAACTTCGTTGTTTTCCACCAGGTGGCACTATAGGTGGTTTCATTGTGTAGCGCATGGCTACTTTACTATACCTAGACGCCACTTCTATGCCTATAGCTGCCGCCGTTCAAGTTAATGGCGGTGGACAGGATATGGGTGGACACACTGTATAATGGGGGGTGATGAGCCAGATGTTATACACTGAGGAGACAAGGGGCTGGATCTTATACACTGAGGGGGCAAGGGGCTGGATGTTATATACTAAGAGGGTGAGGGCCGAATGTTATTCAATAGGGGGTGAGGGGCCACATGTTATACACCGGGGGAGTGAGGGGCCGGATGTTATACAATGGGTGGGGTGATGGGCCGGATGTTATACACTGAGGGGGCAAGGGGCTGGATGTTATATTCTAAGGGGGTGAGGTCTGCATGTTATTCAATGGAGAGTGAGGGGCTGAATATTATACACTGAGGGGGCAAGAGGCTGGATCTTATACACTGAGAGGGCAAGGGGCTGGATGTTATAGTCTAAGGGGGTGAGGTCTGCATGTTATTCAATGGAGAGTGAGGGGCTGAATATTATACACTGAGGGGGCAAGGCGCCGGATGTTATACACTGAGGGGACAAGAGGCTGGATCTTATACACTGAGAGGGCAAGGGGCTGGATGTTATAGTCTAAGGGGGTGAGGTCTGCATGTTATTCAATGGAGAGTGAGGGGCTGAATATTATACACTGAGGGGGCAAGGCGCCGGATGTTATACACTGAGGGGACAAGAGGCTGGATCTTATACACTGAGAGGGCAAGGGGCTGGATGTTATAGTCTAAGGGGGTGAGGTCTGCATGTTATTCAATGGAGAGTGAGGGGCTGAATATTATACACTGAGGGGGAAAGGGGCCGGATGTTATACACTGAGGGGACAAGAGGCTGGATCTTATACACTGAGAGGGCAAGGGGCTGGATGTTATACACTGAGGGGTTGAGGGCTGAATGTTATTCAATGGAGAGTGAGGGGCTGAATATTATACACTGAGGGGGCAAGGGGGTGAATGTTCTACATGGGCGAGTGGCCACTTTATATACATTGGTGATGAGGGGCCAGATATTATACACTCGAGACAATTGGCTGAAGCAAAAAAAAAATAAAAAAAACCCAACAAATTCAATGATGAAGACATGGGACTGAATACTTTCCTCCATATAATGTGTCTGGATTCGTGTTTTCATTCTGATGTGGGAGGCTCGTACATGTGCAGCCGCTCTCCCGGCAGTGTATCTCCACTGATGATACGTGTGATGATGCTGACCTTGTATTTCTACCTTGCAGCCTAAAAGGATAAAAAAAAACCTCTTCAATTCCAAAACTACAAGTGATGTCATAGCTGTTAGTCCCCCTATATATTTTGCAGGGGTCCATGTTACGCCCCGTTCGCAGGTCACCGATTCCTCCACGCTCCGTCTCCTCCGTCTCGTATAGATGTTTTCTCTGCGTCCTTTATGTGAAGTTTACAGTATCCTGCAGATGTTTCTTTCTCTTGACATCACTCTTGTTGTTACATTTCTTCATTTTTCAGCCTAGGACTCATTATAATGGATTCTATGAAGCAGATAGTTAGTAGGTAACGTATATTCAGCGATGGATCTAAACTCCAGCTGATTGAACCAGCAGCTGTGGGACTTCATTATCCTTTGAAAGGCGGCTCGCCACACCAGCTGGTCCCCATTCGAAGGGCATGACATCATTTTCACTATACTAGTCATAAATGTAACAATTGTGTAGCGACAAAAGTTCTCGCAGCGTTGTTGTGTTTTTTGTTTTTTTTTTCAAAAAAAAAATAAAATAGAGTCTGAATAAAACTGACAGACCAACACAAAGTATTGCAGAAGAGGAGAGGACGCGAGGAGTACACGTGCGTGTGGCTATACCAAACTTTGCAATATTTCTTATCGAAAAGGATCCCTCTTTTCTGCCTCTGTGTGTTCACAAACTAAAAAAAAAATAAAAAAAATGTACTGGAGGGGAGGAGGGGGATGCATCTGCAGATGTATGCTATAGGAATGGCAGAGGAGCAGAAGTGAGGAGACATCTGATGAGGAAAATGCTAGGAGAAAGAAAGGGCAAATATCACACTAGTAAAGACTCAAAAAGTGGGTGCAGGAAAGTGGATAGGGTTACTTTTATGGGCTCACCCCCAATCAGGTAGCTTTTCTAAGGCTGCTTTCACATATCAGGTTTTTGGCATCAGGTACGATCCGGCGAAAAAACTAATGTGACAGATCCGGTAAAAAACCGGAACAGTTGCATCAGTTTTTTCCATCAGTTCCTTCAGGTTTTTGACGGATCCGTTGTGTTAGGCTGCTTTCACACAACGGCGCCGGATGTGCGTCACAAACACCGTAACCCCGACAATATATCGTTAGCGATGTTGCAGCGTGTAAAGCACCCTTAAGTCCTCGGTTCAGGCTACTGAGCATGCTCCTACACTTAGTGAGAAAAGCCTCTTTGCACAGGTACTTGGACATCGTGCCGTGTCAAAGTCCTGTGTTGTGCCTACTGAGCATGCTCAGGCAGATAGTCTGATTTCTGTCATTCAGGCTACTGAGCATGCTCAAGCACTTAGTGCATCAGACACTAGGTCCGGTAAGGACCTCACTGGGCATGTCCGTGAGGTGGCAGGCTGTGATAGGCCGACATACATCAGGTGTCCTGATGATGTGGCCACTCCGGTCTGGCTCGCGGAGGCCCGCCCCTATGACACAGCACCTCACCATTGGTCGTCAGACGATGACTGGTGAGGTGTTTGAAGCGTGGCAGCCATGAGATCATCAGTGACGTGCCGGTTCCGGATAGGCCACTGGTGATGTCGCGGAGGACATAGCACTCTGCTATTGGACCCTGGAGGTGCCATTGTGGTCCACCCTGGGTTTGGGGCGGACCCAGGTTATAAAAGGGGCTGGAGACAACATGGAGGTGTCGCGGGCGGAGGGGATGCGCTCGCCACGCTCGGGTCCGGGGCTTCTGCTGCTGCTGCTCGGTGGCTCGAGCGGTGGGCCAGACCCGGGGACTTGAGCAGCGCTCCTCACCCGTGAGTGAAAGGGGATGGTTGGTTTGGGGAGAGAGTTCGTGACGCCACCCACGGGACGTGGTGATGATGGCACCACCACTGCTGGTGACTGGGATCCCGGGAGAGATGGTAGGGAGCAGCGAGGATGTTGTCCCCTCCGTGGGTAGGGGGTTGGTGATCCCGGGGCCCGGTGGTGTAACGGGGAGGCTGGATGGCTGGGGTGCAGGGTTGCAGGGACAGCGCGGCGCGGTGCCGGACGCCACTGGTGTACTCACTCAGGCAATCAATGACAGAGTCTCTGGTAAATCAAACGGCTGGATGGACGGGTCCCGCAGCCGGCTGCAGTGTTGTTGTGCTCTGCCCGGACGGCTGATGGTGGCTGTCTTTCCCTGCACCTTTTAGAATGTTCTGACTCCTGTGGTTTGCCCACCGGTAGTCTGCTCCTCGGCGTATAGGTGCCGTAGGAGCCCGCTTTACTCGCAGGCGCTGGCCCTTGGATCTCTAGCCTATGGCGGTGGCTGTATATCCTCACGGTGTGGACTGTTGCCTTCTGTCGGGTCTTGGTTGTTGGGAAACCCCTGGGGTTCCTGTTACACTCGGATTTGACTATTGTCGGCGGCTCCAAGCCTGGTCGGGGTCCGATGGCCCTGCCTGTGTGCTTAGCTTCACTCCGCTCCCCGATTCGGTACCGGTGGGCCACCACCCAACCCCGGTCCTACGGCTCTGCAGAGTTCCACTAACTCCTGCAAACTGCCACCATCGTCTGCCAACCTTGCTGTCAGTGCCTGGGCTCCGACCCAGACACTTGCAGTTTTCTGACCTCTCACTTTTACCTCCAAACTAGACTGACTGCTTTTCCCGCCTCCAGGCCTGTGAACTCCTCGGTGGGTGGGGCCAACCGCCTGGCTCCGCCTCACCTGGTGTGGACATCAGACCCTGGAGGGAGGCAACAAGGGTTTTTGGTTGACTGTTGTTACTGTCTAGGGTGGGGGGGGTGTATGTTGGTATGTATGTGACTACCTGGCTAGTCCAGGGCGTCACAGAGGTGCGCAGTCTTATCATATGCTTGTTGTGCGCACACCTCAATGTATAGAGCCCATTGCAGAATAAGCCTTGTTTGGAAGCGGTAGGTAGGGTTAGGCGTCCGGTCCTTGTCACGCCAAGATACCCGTGGCTCAGCACGTTAGGATCAGGTGCCGGGCTTCCACCCCCTACCATCCAGTCCTGTTTGTGAAGCCCAGTGGAGTTAATTGGGCTGCGGCTGCTGCGCCACCTGTCCGGTTGTGCCCCCTACGCACACGGACAGCGTATCCCAGGACCCCTGTGGCGTTAATAGGGAGTTCCTGGGCTGGGTGTGTGGACCTTGTTCCCCTCGTATCGGCCTCCTAGTCAGCGCTACCAGTTTGACCACCTGGCCTGACGTGTCCTGTACACACGTGGCAAGTTGAGAGCCCTGGTAGCCAGAAATGCTAATCGGGGGACCGCTCCGTCTGACGTGTCATACACACGTGGGCAACAGGGCGCTTTCGCGGCGGTCTTCCAGTCAACGCTACCTGGTTACCACCTGGCCTGACGTGTTCCCTGCACACGTGGTCGATGTAGCGCCATAGGTACACTGAAACGCTAACTGGGTTGTCGTCCGGTCTGACGTGTCCCTACACACATGACCAGTTCCCAGGTCCCCTGGGTTATCTCAGAGCCACCCAGCTCTGTATTCTCCACCTAACCTAAGGGGTTGCCAGCAGCTGCTTTGTCATCTGGACACGGTGGGCGCCGACTGGTGATAGGGATATTTACCACCTTATCCTGATCTGCCAGTCCCCCCATAACACCCTGTGTGTTTTGTTTTTTTTAAAAAATGATTTAAAAATAATGATTTTAAAAAAATGACGTGCCGTCCCCCCAATTTTGATACCCAGCCAAGATAAAGTCGACAGCTGAGGGGCTTCCTATTCTCAGCCTCGGAAACCCAGTTATTGGGCCCTCCCCAGCCTAAAATTAGCAGCCCACAGCCACCCAGAATTGCCGAAACCATTAGATGCAACAATTCCAGCGCTTTAACCGCCTCATCCCGATTGCCCTGGTGCGGTGGCAATTGGGGTGATATAAGGGGTTAATGGCAGTGGTGATTTGTCAGCTGCCATCAAGCCCTGGATTAGTAATGGGCAGGGGTGTATGAGACAGGGGTGGGCGAGTGAAACAGTGAATATTGATGAACCTTAATAAGCGGGCCCGAAGGAGAGTTTGACTGCAGCGTGATCCTCCGGGAAACACGGTATATACATTTAACTATCCTGCTCTTACTACCTTTTGCAGCCCCCTAACGCTTACTACAGCCCTTTTACAGCCCCAAAAGTCTCATTTCCATTGACTTGTTTGTTGATCAGGGTTTGTTCGTTGATCAGGGTCAAGTTCGGCTTCAAGTTCACTTGCCGAATCTGACTTTTTTTTTTGGTTTGATGAATCCGAATATCCACAGGTTCACTTATCACTACTGAGGAGCAACTGATTTCAGCAGTCATGCACATATACACCGAGCCTTATAGAGGACACTGCAGATTATTCCAGCCTCCGTGTCGCTCTTTCTCGGGCTCGTGTTTCTTTTTGATACATGCACATTTATATATCGTTTTTTACAGTTCACTTTAGAGAAATACGGCATAACGCGCATCGAGACTCCTGTCAAGATAATGTTGTCATCGCCTCCGTACAGTGAATAAGCCAAATCCACATTGTAGATGTCCTTAATAATCTATGTAATTTGCTCACAAATCTCCAGCGCAAAACGTTTCCTGTTTTGGAGACAAGAGTATTAATAACGAATAATGTATGAATGAAAAACTTCCTTTGTCTGGGAAGATACGACCGTGCAGGGAATAGCGATATGGATTTTTAGCTGCAGTTGACGCTGATGCTTTTGGTTGGAGATTTTCAGGCTATTTGTCTTGAGTAAAAAGTATTTCACCTCCATGGTATCGATGGTCGTCCCATTGCAATCAGAGGGTTTAATGGAAGGTGGGATCGTAGCGTTGCGTAAGGCTGGATACATCACTGTCTGGACACGATTCATAAAACATAAGAGGATGGAATCATGTAGTCATGGGACACAGAAGTGTATCTCAATCATCCCTTCCCTGGATTTATGTCTTCTTCTGTCTACTCCTGGGACTAACTGTGTAGGTCCTTGTGTGGGGGTGGAGTCGAGGGTGAAAAGCACCTTGGAGGTTCTCTTTCTTTGGTCCAAGCCCCAGGCACCTCCATAGAGTAAGGGGGATTGGCAGTGGTGATCCTGGCTGGTTGTGTTGTCTTTGTATCACGATAGGTATGGGGGAGTACCAAGCGAATGGCGATAGGGAAGGGAAACTCTGTGTCTAGGGAAAGTGAAGGTGGTGACCCCTGACCAAACCTAAGGCTGGTCCCTGGAGTCCCTCACCGCCCAAGATAGGTTCCGCATCTATGCACCGATCCGGATACCTGACCAGGCATCCCTAGTGCTGGGCCCTAAATAGGGAACGGTTAGGGATGAGCTTTTCGTTAACTCCACTAAACAACTATAGAAGATACAAGGAGGACGCACAGGGGGAAAAGCATGAACTACTTATCCACAGATGACACCGGTAGAAGTTAAGTAAAGTATTCAGCAACAATACAACAGAGGAGTACAAACCACCTGCTTGCAACGAAGGCTTGAATGAACTGAAAATATCTCCAGCACCAGTCCAGGGAAGGAAGGGGTATATAAGCACCAAGAGAATACTAATGATCAGCAGCCGGGTGGAAGATTAGCTCCTGCTGGGTCCAAAAGGGGGAGAAATGAATCCAGCAGGAAAGCCAGCTATACCAATGTTACTGACAGCAGAAACAATGGAAAGTCAGGAAGCATTCTGCGCAGCCAAACGCTGTGACCTTCTATTGCCAGAAACCACATGACCATCTGTTACCTGTGACACGGCCGTGACACCTTGTGTATACAGGCCATACCTGTGTCTTGGCCCTTTTTGCTGACCAGGATTCTTCTACTGGGGAGTCACAGACACGGATACTGATATCTTTCTTAATGGTATTTCACTCAACATTGGGCACATTTCTTCCAACACATCGTCATCGGCTTCAAGGCATAGTTTCACTTTAGGCTGCTTCTTCATTCCTGGTACTATTACTGCGGCTTGCCCATCCTTCTCCATACTGCCTGCACCATGGTTTCACACAATAAAGTCATAGAATCATGGTCTCGTTCCACTCACAGGTACCCTTTCTGTTTAACGGTTTTGACCGCCGTTGGACAAAGCTCGTCTATTGTACTCTTTGTGCTGACCAATTTCCCTAAGACTATGCCAAGCTTCCACTTGAGAATTAGTACTCCTGGAGTTAAGCGGGCTTTACACGCTACGATTTCGCTACAACGATCTTGTTGGGGTCACGGATTTTGTGACGCACATCCGGTAGCTGTAGCGATCTCGTTGTGTGTGACTTCTAGGAGCAATTTTGGATCGTTGCAAAAACGTCCAAAATCGCTCCTCGTTGACATGGGGGTCCACTCCCAATTATCGCTGCTGTCGCGTGTGCGAAGTTGTTCCTCGTCCCTACGGCAGCACACATCACTACATATGACGCCGCAGGAACGAGGAACCTCTCCTTACCTGCCTCACGCCAGCAATGAGGAAGGAAGAAGGTGGGCAGGATGTTCGTTCCACTCATCTCCGCCCCTCTGCTTTGATTGGACGGCCGCTTAGTGACGTAGCGGTGACGTCGCTGTGATGCTGAACGTCCCTCCCCCTTGAGGGAGGGATTGTTCGGCAGTCACAGCGATGCCACCGACCAGGTAAGTGCGTGTGACGCTGCCGTAGCGATAATGTTCTCTGTGGCAGCGATCACCAAATATCGGCATAAAGATAGAGGCGGGTGCTATCACGCTCGCCATCGCTAGCATCGGCTAGCGATGTCGCAGCGTGTAAAGCCACCCTAAGTCTACTGACCGCAAAACTTCTCTAGAGTTCAGGCCTGGTACTCACAACTTGGGAACGGTGGTGACCCTCTACTCGTCTCCGACTAGAGTCCTTCCTGCATGCTCAGTTGCCAGTTTGACCATGAGGGTCAGATCACGGCTGCTGTAGACACCACTTGCTTTGGCATATGATGTCTGTTGGGCTTGCACACTTCTCTTACTCGCTATACTACATACTAGGGCAGCTTTCCAACCACTACTCCTCTACTGAGTACACTTGGATGGAGTCAGGCTGAATCCTGCAGCTGGCTCCTCCTCCTGTAGGTGACCACAGACTCTAACTGTGTCCTGCGTAAGTCCTCCTGTCATTAGGTAGAGCCTATTTTCTTTACCAGAGAGCTGGCACACTTATTCTTTATGCATAAACGCATTGAACACATAAACACAGTTCACATTATTATGATTAAACGATGATCGGTGTCTTCAGGGCGGGGCACATGGGCCAAAACCACCCTATTACACATGTGCAACAAGAAAAAATAATCCTTATATCAAATTCCCTTTTTTCCACCCTGCAATGGTCTATGAAGCTGAGACATGAAGAGTTGCTTGAGACATAAGGTGAACATGGTGGTCACTGGATGGGGGCAAACCTGAAATATTCCTAGCCCTGGAAACTGTCTACTTATATGATATTTGAGCTCTATACATAAGTAAAAAAAAAACAAACCCTATTTTTTTTGTTTTACAGGATGCATCCATCGCTCACAGATTTCATATGATGCGAGAGAAACATCCCGAAAAGTTCAACAGTAGGTAAGAGGTCCAGGAATAGTTTTTTTCTACAAAGTTACTTATTACATTCCTATAGCCTCCTTTGTTTTTGGTGTAAAAACAACTTTCTTTCTGAAGCTCAACCTTTAAACTTCAACTTGTGCTCCTAAATTTCTAGGAACGGCCCCAGCAGGTTCTAGAAATGCCTCTTTTTATGCAAATCTCCACCTTACAAGATGTGTGACTGTGTAATTTTTCCATTAATATAGCCATATAAGGGCTTATTTCTTGCAGAATGTGTAGATGTTTTCACTTATTTTACCATATAATGTTGCGGCTGATTAATTAAATGCATTTGTTTTTAAAAAATCGCTACGTTTTTGTGCAAATGTACTCCAGTCCGTTGTTGCATTTATTTTTTTGTTCACCAGAAATCAGGCTGGGAAGGCCCATGGTTATTTGGCTCTTATCAGCCTTAAAATAGCATCCCGCAGCTACCCCAGACGTGGTGCATTACATTAGATGCTCCAGTTCTGGCCCTTTACCTGGCTCCTCCTGCTTGTCTTGTTGTGGTGGGGTAATATTTTTGAGGTTAATGTCATCTGTGAATTTGCAGCTGGCATCAAGCCCCAGGGGTTAGTAATGGAGAGGCATCTATCAGACATCTCCATTACTAACCCAGTAAGTGTAAAGTAAAAAAAGACACACAGGAAAAAATAGTTTATTTGAATAAAGACTCCCTACACACCCTCAATCATCAATTTATAATTTATAACAATTCCTTGAAGTTATGACGTAATCCAGTGGTGTAATGTCTCACAATAGGCATAGAATCCTATGATTCTATGAACCTACAAGCCTCCATAGGTCACTCACGGTCATTGACAGGTACAGATTTTCTCACAAACCGGATTTTTAGGCTGGGAAGGGCCAAATAATCTAGGGCCTGCCCAGCCTGAAAATACCAGTCTCCAGCTGTCTGCTTTACTGTTGCTGGTTATCAAAAATAGGGGAACGCCATGTCGTTTTTTAAAATATATATTTTTTTCCTATTCATATTTGTTTGCAGTGCAATTGTCCTGCTCATACCTACATTTTGCTTCCTTTTGCAGCCCTTACTACAACCATTTAACAGCCCAAAAGTTTAGGTCCCCATTGAATTATACGGGGTTTGGGGTAAAGTTTGGGTCAAGTCCAGGTACTGAACCAAACTTTTAAGTAAAGCTCAGAAGAACCAGGCAAACCCAAACATCCACAGATTCCCTCATCCCTAGTAATAATCAGTCCTGGAGGATACAGTGCTACTCTCGTGTCATTGAAAGTACAAAAACCTGGTTAGGACCTCTTTAAAACTTTCTAGGGCTCATCGATTGCAAAATGTACAGAAACATGGATGACATTTGATCAATTCTAGTGGGAACATGATGTACTGTATCAATGCATTCTTCTCTGTTTTGTACCTATCCATCCATATGTGCCACCCATTAATCACGAATACCAGGGCCGAGCCTTTTCAGCACCATGATGATAGGCAACAGTCATTATCCCAGGAGAATCATTAAAGCCCATGATTCACAGACAATATGTGCTTTATTATAGGGTCCCATCTATAAACGTTGCATACATCATCTGTACAAGGGAATAAAAGAAACTTTGCAATATGTGTTTTCAGAAAAATATTCTTTCTCCAGATATTAGCCACTTCTTCTGCCTCCTGATCTCCTAATTCACTCTAGAAAGCTACTAAAATCCATCCTGCACAAGACAAGATAGTCTGCTAGGAATCAGGAATCAGAATACAGCTGTCTATTGAATTCTTTTGAGGGGGAGGTGGAAGGATAGAAGAAGAGACACATAGAGATTATGCTACAGCGTTTATCTCATCCCAGTGCTGGATTCACAGCTTCACTGCTCAGTACTGCTGATTAATGTCCTCCATGCTGCTGCTTCTGAGCTTCTGCTATATAGACATGAAAGCTGGAATCCATTAAGTCTATGTGTATTGTATATGAGGACATGCAGAGAAAAGACTGAAGCTTTTATCTTATCCCAGTGCTGGATTCACAGCTTCACTGTTCCGTAATAATGATGAGCTATGTCCTCCATGCTGCTGCTTCTAAACTTCTGCTATATAGAGGAAGCAGAGCTGGAATCCCTTAAGTCTATGTGTGTTGCATATGGGGACATGCAGAGACAATGCTGCAGCTTTTATGTCATCTCAGTGCTGGATTCACAGCTTCACTGCTAAGTACTGCTGACTAATGTCCTCCATGCTGCTGCTTTTTAACATCTGCTATATAAAGACAGCAGAGCTGGAATCCCTTATGTCTATGTGTGTTGTATATGGGAATACACACAAAATGCTGCATCATTTATCTCATCCCTGTGCTGGATTCACAGCTTCACTGCTCAGTACTGCTGATTAATGTCTTCCATGCAGCTGCTTCTGAACGTCTGCTATATAGAGACAGCAGAACTGGAATCCCTTAAGCCTGTGTGTGTTGTATATGGGAATACACAGACACAATGCTGCATTATTTATCTCATCCCAGTGCTGGATTCACAGCTTCACTGCTACATACTGCTGATTAATGTCCTCCATGCTGCTGCTTCTTACCTTCTGCTATATAGAGATAGCAGAACTGGAATCCCTTAAGTCTATGTGTGTTGTATATGGGGACACTCAGAGACAATGCTGCTGCTGTTATCTCATCCCAGTGCTGGATTCACAGCTTCAATGGTCAGTACTGAAGACTAATGTCCTCCATGCTGCTACTTCTTAACTTCTGCTATATAGGGACAGCAGAGCTGGAATCCCTTAAGTCTATGTGTGTTGTATAAGGGGACACACAGACAATGCTGCTGCTGTTATCTCAACCCAGTGCTGGATGCACAGCTTCAATGTTCTGTACTGATGATTAATGTCCTCCATGCTGCTGCTTCTGAACTTCTGCTACATAAAGACAGCAGAGCTGGAATCCCTTAAGTCTGTGTGTGTTGTATAAGGGGACACAGAGACAATGCTGCTGCTGTTATCTCAACCCAGTGCTGGATGCACAGCTTCAATGTTCTGTACTGATGATTAATGTCCTCCATGCTGCTGCTTCTGAACTTCTGCTACATAAAGACAGCAGAGCTAGAATCCCTTAAGTCTATGTGTGTTGTATAAGGGGACACACAGAGACAATGCTGCAGCTATTATGTCATCTCAGTGCTAGATTCCCAGCTTCATTGCTCGGTACTGCTGAATAATGTCCTCCATGCTGCTGCTTTTGAACTTATGCATTATAGAGACAGCAGAACTGGAATCCCTTAAGTCTATCTGTGTTGTACTTTTATCTCATTGCAATGCTGGATTCACACCTTCACTGTTCAGTACTGCTGATTAATGTCCTCCATGCTGCTGCTTCTTAACTTCTGCTATATAGAGACAGCAGAGTTGGAATCCCAAAAGTCTATGTGTGTTGTATATGGGGACATGCTGAGACAATGCTGCAGCTTTTATCTTATCCCATGGCAAGATTCACGGCAACACTCCTCAATACTGATGATTAATGTCCTCCATGCTGCTAATTCTAAACATCTTCAATATAGAGACATCAGAACTGGAATCCCTTAAGTCTATGTGTGCTGAATATGGGGACATGCAGAGACAATGCTGCAGCTTTTATCTCATCCCAGCGCTGTATGCACAGCTTCACAGCTCAGTACTGCTGATTAATGTCCTCCATGCTGCTGCTTCTGAACTTCTGCTATATAGAAACAGCAGAACTGGAATCCCTTAAGTCTATGTGTGTTGTATATGGGAATTATACAGAGACAATGCTGCTGCTGTTATCTCAACCCAGTGTTGTATTCACAGTTTCACTGCTCAGTACTGCTCAATAATGTTCTCCATGCTGTTGCTTCTGAACTTCTGCTTTATAGAGACAGCAGAGCTGGAATCCCTTAAGTCTCTGTGTGTTGTATATGGGGACATGTAGAGACAATGCTGCAGCTTTTATCTCATCCCAGTGCTGGATTCACAGCTTCAATGTTCTGTATTGATGATTAATGCCCTCCATGCTGTTGCTTCTTAACTTCTGCTATATAGAGACAGCAGAGCTGGGGAATCCCTTAAGGCGGGCTTTGCACACTACGACATCGCAGGTGCGATGTCGGTGGGGCAAATTGAAAATGACGCACTTCCGGCATCGCATGCGACATCGTAGTGTGTAAAGGCTCGATGATACGATTAACGAGCGCAAAAGCGTCGTAATCGTATCATCGGTGCAGCGGCGGCGTAATCCATAATTACGCTGACGCGACAGTCCGATGTTGCTCCTCGCTCCTGCGGCAGCACACATCGCTGTGTGTGAAGCCGCAGGAGTGAGGAACATCTCCTACCAGCGTCACCGCGGCTTCCATAGGATATGCGGAAGGAAGGAGGTGGGCGGGATGTTTACATCCCACTCATCTCCGCCCCTCCGCTCCGATTGGCCGCCTGCCATGTGACATCGCTATGACGCCGCATGACCCGCCCCCTTAACAAGGAGGCGGGTCGCCGGTCAGAGCGACGGTCGCAGGACAGGTGAGTCCATGTGAAGCTGCCGTAGCGATAATGTTTGCTACGGCAGCTATCACAAGGATATCGCTGCTGCGACGGAGGCGGGGACTATCGCGCTCGGCATCGCAGCATCGGCCTGCGATGTCGCAGCGTGCAAAGTGCCCCTAAGTCTATGTGTGTTGTGTCATGGTGGATATAGAAAATAATTCATGTTTTAACCCATTGACTTGCATTCATCCGTGTTGTGTCCATGTGTGGTCTGTTAGGCACATGGACAACTGATCAAACATACACCCGTCTAAATGTAGCATTTAAAAGCCGAAATAATAAGGAAAAAGTCTAGTTGTATAAAAATGATGAATAGGACTCGATCGTTCTTAATTTCTTTCCTTCACGTAATTTAGAGTGATCGCCCCATAGTCGCTAATTAGAGAATAAATAATCAGGGTATAATCACTGTACCAGGCTCGGGTCTGATTCAAGGGGGGAAGATGTGTAAAACCAGCAGGGTACCGATGTGAAACAACTTTAAAAACTGGAATGTAAATTAATCTGAAATCAATAAGACAAAGTTTATATTATTTATCTGAGACTGAAAGAGGAAAAAGCCATTTAATCTGTTAAACTTCTGTGACAATGTGTAAAGTGACTATAACGGGAGAATAGACGGCGTGTTAATTGAAATGTGGAAAAAAAACGGCAGAAGATGTAAAAAGCTAATGAAAATATCTTAATTATCATAAGAAACTTCTACTATTATCTATATATTGTGAGCAAAATATTTACACATCAGGAAGAAAAACTTATCAATGGTGTCACTACTGATATAAAATGCAGTAAGTGCCCATAGAAG
The DNA here is from genome assembly GCF_048569485.1 of Anomaloglossus baeobatrachus. Taxonomy (NCBI): domain Eukaryota; kingdom Metazoa; phylum Chordata; class Amphibia; order Anura; family Aromobatidae; genus Anomaloglossus; species Anomaloglossus baeobatrachus. The sequence continues at coordinate 559,848,705 of NC_134358.1, read as the reverse complement.
ACAGTATTATAGCAGTTATATACACCTATATAGAGGGCAGTATTATAGAAGTTAGATTCTTGTACATAAGGGGCACTATTATAGTAGTTATATTCTTGTACATAGGAGCAGTATTAAAGTAGTTATATTCTTGTACATAGGGGCAGTATTATAGTAGTTATATTCTTGTACATAGGAGCAGTATTATAGTAGTTATATTCTTGTACATAGGGGCAGTATTATAGTAGTTATATTCTTGTACATAGGAGCAGTATTATAGTAGTTATATTCTTGTACATAGGAGCAGTATTATAGTAGTTATATTCTTGTACATAGGGGCAGTATTATAGTAGTTATATTCTTGTACATAGGGGCAGTATTATAGTAGTTATATTCTTGTATATAGGGGGCAGTATTATAGTAGTTATATTCTTGTACATAGGGGCAGTATTATAGTAGTTATATTCTTGTATATAGGGGGCAGTATTATAGTAGTTATATTCTTGTACATAGGGGCAGTATTATAGTAGTTATATTCTTGTATATAGGGGGCAGTATTATAGTAGTTATATTCTTGTACATAGGAGCAGTATTATAGTTGTTATATTCTTGTACATAGGGGCAGTATTATAGTAGTTATATTCTTGTATATAGGGGGCAGTATTATAGTAGTTATATTCTTGTACATAGGGGCAGTATTATAGTAGTTATATTCTTGTACATAGGGGCAGTATTATAGTAGTTATATTCTTGTATATAGGGGGCAGTATTATAGTAGTTATATTCTTGTACATAGGGGCAGTATTATAGTAGTTATATTCTTGTACATAGGGGCAGTATTATAGTAGTTATATTCTTGTACATAGGGGCAGTATTATAGTAGTTATATTCTTGTACATAGGAGCAGTATTATAGTAGTTATATTCTTGTACATAGGAGCAGTATTATAGTAGTTATATTCTTGTATATAGGGGGCAGTATTATAGTAGTTATATTCTTGTACATAGGGGCAGTATTATAGTAGTTATATTCTTGTACATAGGGGCAGTATTATAGTAGTTATATTCTTGCACATTGGGGGCAGTATTATAGTAGTTATATTCTTGTACATAGGGGCAGTATTATAGTAGTAATATTCTTGTACATAGGGGCAGTATTATAGTAGTTATATTCTTGCACATTGGGGGCAGTATTAGAGTAGTTATATTCTTGTACATAGGGGGCAGTATTATAGTAGTTATATTCTTGTACATAGGGGCAGTATTATAGTAGTTATATTCTTGTACATAGGGGCAGTATTATAGTAGTTATATTCTTGTACATAGGGGGCAGTATTATAGTAGTTATATTCTTGTACATAGGAGCAGTATTATATTAGTTATATTCTTGTACATAGGAGCAGTATTATAGTAGTTATATTCTTGTACATAGGGGGCAGTATTATAGTAGTTATATTCTTGTACATAGGGTGCAGTATTATAGTAGTTATATTCTTGTACATAGGGGGCAGTATTATAGTAGTTATATTCTTGTACATAGGAGCAGTATTATAGTAGTTATATTCTTGTACATAAGAGCAGTATTATAGTAGTTATATTCTTGTACATAGGAGCAGTATTATAGTAGTTATATTCTTGTACATAGGGGCTTTATTATAGTGGTTATATTCTTGTACATAGGAGCAGTATTATAGTAGTTATATCTTTTATATAAGAGAAGTATTATAGTAGTTAAATTCTTGTACATAGAGGGCAGTATTATAGCAGTTATATTCTTGTACATAGAGACAGTATTATAGTAGTTATATTCTTGTACATAGGAGCAGTATTATAGTAGTTATATTCTTGTACATAGGGGGCAGTATTATAGTAGTTATATTCTTGTACATAGGGGCAGTATTATAGTAGTTATATTCTTGTACATAGGAGACAGTATTATAGTAGTTATATTCTTGTACATAGGGGCCGTATTATAGTAGTTATATTCTTGTACATAGGGGCAGTATTATAGTAGTTATATTCTTGTGCATAGGGGGCAGTATTATAGTAGTTATATTCTTGTACATAGGGACAGTATTATAGTAGTTATATTCTTGTACATAGGAGCAGTATTATAGTAGTTATATTCTTGTGCATAGGGAGCAGTATTATAGTAGTTATATTCTTGTACATAGGGGCAGTATTATAGTAGTTATATTCTTGTACATAGGGGGCAGTATTATAGTAGTCATATTCTTCTACATAGGGGCAGTATTATAGTAGTTATATTCTTGTACATAGGAGCAGTATTATAGTAGTTATATTCTTGTACATAGGGGGCAGTATTATAGTAGTTATATTCTTGTACATAGGGTGCAGTATTATAGTAGTTATATTCTTGTACATAGGGGGCAGTATTATAGTAGTTATATTCTTGTACATAGGAGCAGTATTATAGTAGTTATATTCTTGTACATAAGAGCAGTATTATAGTAGTTATATTCTTGTACATAGGAGCAGTATTATAGTAGTTATATTCTTGTACATAGGGGCTTTATTATAGTGGTTATATTCTTGTACATAGGAGCAGTATTATAGTAGTTATATCTTTTATATAAGAGAAGTATTATAGTAGTTAAATTCTTGTACATAGAGGGCAGTATTATAGCAGTTATATTCTTGTACATAGGGGCAGTATTATAGTAGTTATATTCTTCTACATAGAGACAGTATTATAGTAGTTATATTCTTGTACATAGGAGCAGTATTATAGTAGTTATATTCTTGTACATAGGGGGCAGTATTATAGTAGTTATATTCTTGTACATAGGGGCAGTATTATAGTAGTTATATTCTTGTACATAGGAGACAGTATTATAGTAGTTATATTCTTGTACATAGGGGCCGTATTATAGTAGTTATATTCTTGTACATAGGGGCAGTATTATAGTAGTTATATTCTTGTACATAGGGACAGTATTATAGTAGTTATATTCTTGTACATAGGAGCAGTATTATAGTAGTTATATTCTTGTGCATAGGGAGCAGTATTATAGTAGTTATATTCTTGTACATAGGGGCAGTATTATAGTAGTCATATTCTTGTACATAGGGGCAGTATTATAGTAGTTATATTCTTGTACATAGGAGCAGTATTATAGTAGTTATATTCTTGTGCATAGGGAGCAGTATTATAGTAGTTATATTCTTGTACATAGGAGCAGTATTATAGTAGTTATATTCTTGTACATAGGGGCAGTATTATAGTAGTTATATTCTTGTACATAGGGGGCAGTATTATAGTAGTCATATTCTTCTACATAGGGGCAGTATTATAGTAGTCATATTCTTGTACATAGGAGACAGTATTATAGTAATTATATACTTATACATAGGGTCAGTATTATAGTAGTTATATTCTTGTACATAGGGGCAGTATTATAATAGTTATATTCTTGTACATAGGTGGCAGTATTATAGTAGTTGTTAAATTGCCATTGCTTCTTATAGTAAGAAAACGTCTTTAATAGTGGCTTTTTCTCGTCCCTCTGTGAACCTGACCCCAGTGGTTTGTGTAATTTGATAGCAGACTATGTACTAACGTTATAAATATAAACTTCCCGGCCTGTGACATGTAAATCAGGCACTTTCCATTGATACACACGGTGTACATTTCGGAGTGTAATCTCGGCTCTGGTTGTTGTTATATTTTGCATAGGTGAGACTTGTTTATTTGCTGTTTTGGGCTTGTTTCACTTCTATGCAAAACATGTCCAGAACTTTCCTGGGATATTTTGTCACCAAATACTGAAGAATATCCAATGGCTTGCTGTTTTGCATATCGATGTAGCCCATGCAAATCTCCCTCTGTGATTGCTGTATTGTCTCTGTGCCGGTCTACAAAGTGTTAATCTGTCCAATCATGTACGATATCTCAGTAATTGTATGGTTCTGTGACGGGTCCATTTTTGGCTGCTGAGATGGACCCAGACCCATGGATGGTCGTGCACATTGGATGAAAATGTCTTAGCTAGTTATTGTCTGTTAGTTTGGAGCCTCATATGCCCTTTAGATTTGGGGAATGTTCGTCGTAGCTATTCAGGTCCAATGTCATAAAGTGATAATCGTCCAATGATTTTCTCAATATTCTTGCATCGTACCAATAATGTGAAAGCCGATGTCTCCTCTACAACGACTCGTCCTTTGGTTGCTTGGATGAAACGACCCAAGGTGCCCATCGCCTTTATAATAATATAATATATAATAATATTTATTCATTTATATAGCGCTATTAATTCCACAGCACTTTACACACATGGGTCATACTGTCCCCATTGGGGCTCACAATCTAGAGTCCCTATCTGTATGTCTTTGGAGTAAGGGAGGAAACCGGAGAACCTGGAGGAAACCCACGCAAACACGGGGAGAACATACAAACTCCTTGCAGATGGTGTCCTTGGTGGGATTGAACCCAGGACCCCAGCGCTGCAAGACTGCACTGCTAACCACTGAGCCACCACAAGACTGCAGTGCTAACCACTGAGCCACCGTACCTATACGAATAATCATCAGTCATTTGCCTATCAAAATGAACAATGGTTTGTTTCATCACTGCAGCTGACAATCTTACCAACCTGTCTAAATCAGCCATGAACTATAGGATGCGGGTCACTCTCCCCTCCAGGGCTCCGCTCCTCCTTGCGGTGATCATTAGACCTCCATGCAGATAGACATACCTCATATTTTCTGTATTTAGCTGAAAGGAGCTAGAACCTCTTTGCTTTAATCAGGTTTTTATCTTACGTGTATTTTTTTCATGGATTTTTTTTATAAATTTTCCATATCAAAAAAATCTAAAATCCTGCAGTTGTCATACTTGCGAGTGAGCCTAATGCTTACTGTTCTTTATAGAAGACTTTTTAACAGCCGACTCATTATCATTCAGACACGATTAGTGGATCATTATAGAATAAATAACACAGGATCCGTCATTCACAATAGGTGATGTCACAGCTCACTTCCTCTCCCTCCTGTGCAATGACTGATAACTTCCCTATATATACTAGATAACACAGGATCCACTATTTACAATAGGTGGTGTCACAGCCCACCTCCTCCTCCTGTACAATGACAAATAACATCTCTATATATAGTAGATAACACAGCATCCACTAGTCACAATAGGTGATGTCACAGCTCACCTCCTCCTCCTGTAAAATGAGTGATAACATCTCTATATCCTCCTGCTCCTGTACAATGACTGATAACACTTATATACAGTGGATAACACAAGATTCACTTCCTCCTCCTATATAATGACTGATAACATCTATATATACAATAAATAACACAGGATCCACTATTTACAAGAAGTGATGTCACAGCCCACCTCCTCCTCCTGTACAATGACAAATAACATCTCTATACATAGTAGATAACACTGGATCCATCATTCACAATACATGATGTCACAGCTTGTCACGCTCCCCGGGTCCCCTGCGCTGTCCCCCGGCTCACCTGTCACGCGTCCCGGCTCCCCTGCCCCGCTTCCCGGTTCCTTGGTCCGGTCACCGCCGCTCCCCGCTCTCCAGCGTCCATTACCAGCCCGTCCCCGGCGTCCTGGTCCCCGCTCCCGGCGCCCGTCGGCTTCTCAGCCCCAGCCCAGCCCTGCTGCTTCCTCCTCGCAGCTTCCTGCCCTGGCTTCTGGCACTCGGGCCGCGCGCATGCGCATTAGGGCGCGCGCGCGGTCATTGACCCTTTCTTAAAGGGCCAGCGTCCATTAACAGGAAATGATGCAAACAGGTACAGGGTATAAAGGGGTTTAATGTCCAAGGGGGCGGGGCCTGATCTTCGTGTTTCCCAAGCTAGGAGTCAGGTCTCCTGGTGTCTATATGATATACTCACCTATCTCTCTTGTAGAGCCGTGCCTGCCTCGCCACCCGGTCCTGCCGAATCCCGAACCCCGAACGCTGTCCATCTGCCATCCTGACAGTCCGTACCATCTCGGATCCCTGCAGTGACCCGTCATCTCGCTCCGAAGGTTCCGGACCCCGCCTGACATCTTCTCGGCTTCCGAACCTGAGCTACGTCACCCGGACTACCTACAGTGACTCCGTGGTCCCAGGGACTTCTCCGTTAAACTCATATGCACGGACTGTTCTGCTGCCTATAGTGCTCCAGCTACCGGACCCCTTACCACCATCTAGGAGTTCGGCCCAGTGGATCCACCTCCTGGGTCTGCCCGTCCACCTGGCCCTAACAGTAAGAACAGGCCATGGATCCCGCTGCAGCACTAGCAGCCGTACAGGAGGAACTCCAACGCCAGCGTGAGACTCAGACCCGCATGCTGCAGTTCATGTCTTCTGTGGACTCCCGCCTGAACACGCTACAAGCAGCAGTTGCGTCTTCAACATCCCGGGCTTCCACTAGTCAAGCCACGGCTCCAGCTCCCGTGGCGACTTCTTCAGATACTTCCAGACTTCGTTTGGCCTCACCACCCCGGTACGCCGGAGACCCCAAGACCTGCAGGGGATTCTTAAACCAATGCTCCCTCCATTTCACGCAGCTGCCGCATTTGTTTGCCTCTGACCAAGCCAAGGTCGCCTTCATCATGTCCCATCTAGAGGGTGAGGCACTGGCGTGGATGAACCCCTTGTGGGAGAAGGGGGATCCTGTGACCACGAACATCCAAGAGTTCCTGCAGGCATTCCGTGGCACCTTTGATGAGCCCGGACGCGCCTCCGCGTCTGCTTCGTCTCTTCTCCGGTTGCGTCAGGGGACTCTGACGGTGGGTCAGTACGCAGTCCGGTTTCGCACCCTGGCTTCGGAACTCGGCTGGAACAACGAGGCCCTAACCGCCGCCTTCTGGGAAGGACTCTCGGGGCGAATTAAAGATGAGCTGGCGGGTCGTGACGTACCGACCACCCTGGATGCCCTGATTGCTCTAGCGACACGAGTAGACATTCGCTTTCAGGAGCGAGCCAAGGAAGTGTCCCGTGAGAGACGTCCGGTACGGCATTCCTCTCCTCCGCAGAAGCCCTCCGTACTTCAGTCATCGACAGCTGGGGTCCCCGTCCACGAGCCCATGCAGATCGACCGAGTGCGGCAATCTGAACAACGTCGAGCAGAGCGGCTCGCCAAGGGTCTCTGCTTTTACTGCGGAGAGGGCACACACCTGCTACGCTCCTGTCCAGAGAGGCCGGGAAACTCCAAAGCCTAGGGTTGGTAGGAGAGGCCACCCTAGGTGCTGGGACTCTCTCAGACCCGGTTACGTGGACTGTGCAAGTGACCACGGGAGAGACGCGGTTCACGGCTGAAGCATACCTCGATTCCGGGGCAGCAGGCAATTTCATCCAGCAGGCCACGGTGGACAAGTACCAGGTGCCTGTTACTCCACTCGACAAGCCCCTAGTGATTGCCTCTGTGGATGGGAGACCCCTCTCTGACACCATCTCCTGGGTCACCAGGCCGGTCGAACTGCGTATCGGTGCCCTGCACACCGAGAACATCGCTCTCTATGTCCTTCCACGCATGTCCCATCAGATCCTGCTGGGACTTCCCTGGTTGCGGACACACGAACCATCAGTCAGTTGGGGCACTGGCGAAATCACCCGATGGGGCTCTTCGTGCCATGAGAAGTGTCTGAAGTCCATATAACCCATCCGACGGCCTCCGGTTCCAGAGAACCTACCGGGACTGCCCTCGGCCTATTGGTCCTTCGCAGACGTCTTTGATAAAAAGGAGTCTGAGGTACTTCCGCCACATCGTCCTTACGATTGTGCCATTGACCTGCTCCCAGGAACAACACCACCTCGAGGACGGATATATCCATTGTCTCCAGCCGAAACAAGGGCCATGTCTACTTACATCTCAGAGAGCCTGGCAAGGGGATTCATTCGGAGATCCTCCTCTCCTGCTGGAGCAGGCTTCTTCTTCGTGAAGAAGAAAGAGGGCGACCTACGCCCATGTATAGACTACCGGGGATTGAACCAGATCACCGTGAAAAACAAGTACCCTCTGCCACTCATCCCCGAATTGTTTGACCGGCTTAGGGGAGCTCGTATGTTCACCAAGCTGGATCTTCGGGGTGCTTACAATCTGGTACGCATCCGCTCTGGGGACGAATGGAAGACTGCGTTCAATACTCGCGATGGGCACTATGAATACTGCGTGATGCCCTTCGGCCTGTGTAATGCCCCAGCCGTCTTCCAAGAACTGGTGAACGACGTTTTCCGGGACCTTCTCTACGTCTGTGTGGTAGTGTATCTGGATGACATCCTTGTCTTCTCTCCGGACCTCCAGACCCACAGAGAGAACGTACAGCTGGTTCTACAAAGACTGAGAGAGAATCGTCTGTACGCCAAGTACGAGAAGTGTGTCTTTGAGCAGTCCTCTCTCCCCTTCCTGGGGTACATCATCTCTGATACCGGACTGCAGATGGATCCAAAGAAGGTCTCCTCCATTCTCAACTGGCCTCCTCCTTCTGGACTGAAGGCAATCCAACGTTTCCTGGGATTTGCCAACTACTACCGCCAGTTTATCCCTCACTTCTCTGCTCTGACTGCTCCTCTCTCCGCTTTGACCAAGAAGGAGGCTAATCCAAAGGACTGGTCACCTGCGGCCGACGCCGCGTTTTGCTCTCTGAAGCGGGCATTTGCCTCCTCTCCTGTACTCCACCGTCCGGAGTTAAACCGCCAGTTCACCTTGGAGGTGGATGCCTCCTCCTCGGGAGCCGGAGCAGTCCTCATGCAGAAGTCCTCCTCCGGGAAGATGGTGACTTGCGGTTTCTTCTCCAAGAGCTTCTCTGCGCCTGAACGCAACTACACCATCGGTGACCGAGAGCTCTTGGCAGTCAAACTGGCTCTGGAGGAATGGCGCTACCTTCTGGAAGGAGCAGTGTACCCCGTGATTATTTACACGGACCACAAGAACCTGGAATACCTGAGGTCCGCTCAGCGACTGAACCCACGGCAAGCCAGGTGGTCCTTATTCTTTGCCAGGTTTGATTTCCAGCTCCATTTCCGACCTGCGGACAAGAATGTACGCGCTGATGCCTTGTCCAGGTCTTTCATGCCCATGGAGGAGGAGGAGGAGACATCCCAGCCCATCATCTGCCATAGTAAGATCATTCCGGTGGCCCCTGTCACCCTGGCCCAGATACCGCCCGGGAAGACCTATGTCTCTGAGACTGACAGGCAAAAAGTGTTACACTGGGGCCATGCCTCGAAAACAGCCGGTCATGCTGGTCAGAAGAGAACATGGAGCACGATTGTACGTCACTACTGGTGGCCATCTCTTCGCACGGACGTCGCTGCTTTTGTCTCTGCCTGCTCCTCTTGTGCCAGGAACAAGACGCCCAAACACCTGCCATATGGCCGTCTTCTGCCTCTGCCGATACCCTCAGTTCCATGGCAACACATAGCGATGGACTTTATTACGGACTTACCATTGTCCTCCGGACACACAGTCATATGGGTCGTGGTGGATCGGTTCTCTAAGATGGCACATTTCGTCCCTATGACTGGACTGCCCTCTGCTCAGGAACTCGCGGACGCCTTTATACATCACATCTTCCGCTTGCATGGCTTTCCATCACACATCGTATCCGACAGAGGAACTCAGTTCACCTCCCGCTTCTGGAGGGCGCTCTGCAAACATCTGGGAGTGACTCTGGACTTTTCTTCAGCTTACCATCCTCAGTCCAATGGCCAAGTGGAGAGGGTCAATCAAATCTTGACCTCCTTCTTACGTCATTATGTCAACGCCCATCACGACGACTGGTCCACGCTTCTTCCTTGGGCGGAATTCTCCCATAACCACCACATCAGTGAGTCGTCCTCCAGCTCTCCCTTCCATGTCGTTTACGGACTTCAGCCCTCCGTCCCATTGCCTGTATCCCCTTCTTCGGATGTCCCTGCTGCCGATACTGTAGCCTGTGACTTTGCAACCATTTGGGACTCTGTCAAGGCGTCCCTTGGGCGTGCTTCCCTATGGATGAAGAGACACGCAGACAAGAGACGTCTGGACCCTCCATGTTTCTCTCCTGGAGATCTAGTCTGGCTTGCTTCAAAGTATGTCCGATTGAAGATACCATCCTACAAGCTGGGTCCTCGCTACATCGGGCCGTTTAAACTCCTCAACAAGATCAATGAGGTCTCCTACAAGCTACAGCTCCCGGCCACGATGAGGATACCCAATTCCTTCCACGTCTCCCTGCTCAAGCCGGTTGTCCTTGGTCCCTTCTCCGCTGCTGCCAGTTCGGCTCCTCCTCCTATTGCCGATGACGACATCTATGCGGTAAGGGATATCGTGGCCATGAAAACTGTACGGGGCCGACAGTTCTTCCTGGTGGACTGGGCAGGGTATGGTCCTGAGGATAGATCCTGGGAGCCCCGGGAGAATGTGGGTACTCCGCTGATCCGTGCCTTCCTGTCCCAGTTGCGGGGAGGGGGGCGTGGGGGGGGGGTACTGTCACGCTCCCCGGGTCCCCTGCGCTGTCCCCCGGCTCACCTGTCACGCGTCCCGGCTCCCCTGCCTCGCTTCCCGGTTCCTTGGTCCGGTCACCGCCGCTCCCCGCTCTCCAGCGTCCATTACCAGCCCGTCCCCGGCGTCCTGGTCCCCGCTCCCGGCGCCCGTCGGCTTCTCAGCCCCAGCCCAGCCCTGCTGCTTCCTCCTCGCAGCTTCCTGCCCTGGCTTCTGGCACTCGGGCCGCGCGCATGCGCATTAGGGCGCGCGCGCGGTCATTGACCCTTTCTTAAAGGGCCAGCGTCCATTAACAGGAAATGATGCAAACAGGTACAGGGTATAAAGGGGTTTAATGTCCAAGGGGGCGGGGCCTGATCTTCGTGTTTCCCAAGCTAGGAGTCAGGTCTCCTGGTGTCTATATGATATACTCACCTATCTTTCTTGTAGAGCCGTGCCTGCCTCGCCATCCGGTCCTGCCGAATCCCGAACCCCGAACGCTGTCCATCTGCCATCCTGACAGTCCGTACCATCTCGGATCCCTGCGGTGACCCGTCATCTCGCTCCGAAGGTTCCGGACCCCGCCTGACATCTTCTCGGCTTCCGAACCTGAGCTACGTCACCCGGACTACCTACAGTGACTCCGTGGTCCCAGGGACTTCTCCGTTAAACTCATATGCACGGACTGTTCTGCTGCCTATAGTGCTCCAGCTACCGGACCCCTTACCACCATCTAGGAGTTCGGCCCAGTGGATCCACCTCCTGGGTCTGCCCGTCCACCTGGCCCTGACACAGCTCACCTCCTGTACAATGACTGACAACACCTCAATATACAGTGGATAACACAGGATGTGTCATTCACAATAGGTGATGTCACACCTCACCTCCTCCTCCTGTACATTGACTGATAATACCTCTATATACCGTGGATAACACAAGATTCAAAATTCAGAATAGATAATGTCACAGCTCACCTCCTCCTCCTTTACAAGGACTGATAACTCTATATACAGTAGATAACACAGGATTCACCATTCACCATAGGTGATATCACAGCTCACCTCCTCCCCCTCCTGTACATTGCCTGTTAATACCTCTATATACAGTGGAAAATACAAGATTCAAAATTCAGAATAGATGATGTCACAGCTCACCTCCTCCTCCTTTACAAGGACTGATAACTCTATATACAGTAGATAACACAGGATTCACCATTCACCATAGTTGATATTACAGCTCACCTCCTCCCCCTCCTGTACAAGGACTGATAACTATATACAGTAGATAACACAGGATTCACCATTTACCATAGGTGATATCACAACTCACCTCCTCCCCCTTCTGTACAATGACTGAGTTATAACACCTCTATATAAAGCAGATAATAGATCTCCCCTCCTTCTCCTGTACAATGACTGATAACACCTCTATATACAGTAGATAATACAGATAATACAGGATCCACCATTCACAATAGGTGATATCACAGCTCACCTCCTCCTGTACAATGACTGATAACACCTCTATATACAGTAGATAATATAGATAATACAGGATCCACCATTCACAATAGGTGATATCACAGCTCACCTCCTCCTGTAAAATGACTGATAACACCTCTATATACAGTAGATAATACAGATAATACAGGATCCACCATTCACAATAGGTGATATCACAGCTCACCTCCTCCTGTAAAATGACTGATAACATCTCTATATACAGTGGATAACACAAGATTCATCATTCACAATAGGAGATATCACAGCTCACCTCCTCCTGTAAAATGACTGATAACACCTCTATATACAGTAGATAACACAGGATCCACCATTCACAATAGGTGATATCATAGCTCACCTCCTCCTGTAAAATGACTGATAACACCTATATATACAGTAGATAACACAGGATCCACCATTCACAATAGGGGATATCACAGCTCACCTCCTCCCCTTCCTGTACAATGACTGACAGCTGATTACAAATATAGTATAAACATTTCCCAACAGACTACTGGAAAAATCATATATATATATATATATATATATATATATATATATATATATATATATATATATATTTTTAATTGGCGCCAATCATTTCAGGATATCTTGAACCAAGAGAAAAGTCCAGTTCTATACATAGGCAGCATATGGCGGCACACGGTACAGATCCACAGGGACTCTTCATGCCGCCATATGGACCCTATTCATGAGCTCTATTAGTGTTTATTAACAGGACACAATGGTCGCAATGTGCGGACATCTGACAACTTGCCAAGATGACTTTTTATTTCCAAACTTTAAAAGAGCCTTACAATCCATCAGTATATGCTAAATATGAAGTATGCAAATGAACAATGAGATGATGAATGTATGTATGATAAACACAGAATAGAAGGAATGCATAATAGACACCTAATTATGATCACATGCTTCACAATCAAAATGTATTCATCCAAAATCATTGATGACCTTGCATACTTGTTAAAAGTAGAGCGTCTGCAAGTGGTGATCATCATGTAATAAAGAGGGAGAGAAAAAAACAATACAGGGATTCCCAGATCAGATGTTGAGACTTAAGAAAAATTGTGTCTGATTAGCGGCTATGAAAATGCTGAATAATGGCAAACGGGATTTTTTTTTTTTCTTAAAGTTCAAACAACGACTGTGGAGCCTCGGTAGCTTACTGCGGATTCCGGAACTTGGTAGTAAACCAGAAGGAACCGTGAAACTCAAGTTATCGGTATCCAAAAACTATTCGGGGTAATGGGGCCCAATGGCCACAATATTAACTTGAGTAATTAGTGGTTGGCCAGTGTTATGCTCACGGGGCGAGCACTATACTAATGGGTCCACTGGACCAAAGATACCGTTCACTTGCCTGGCGGAGCGAACTGGACCGGCTGCCGAGTCTTCACTACTGCAGGTACACACGCTGGTAAGTGTTGTGGGCGAGGGCCAGACCGTAGCTAAGGAGCTGCTCGGGGAGGCTCGGATCCGGGGCTTTACTGTGGCCCGAGTGGGAACCGGACCCGGGCTTGAGCAGCGGTACGCCGCCCACAAGTGAAAGGGGGATATTTACAAGGAAGATTGTCCGTGACGCCACCCGTGGGTTGCGGTGATGAGATGGTGGCACCGCCGCTGCCTCTGGGGACCGTGCCCGGGGCTGATGGAGCGGGGCAGCAAGGTGGGATCCCCTCCACGGGTAGGGGAGGTGTAGTCCCGGGGCCCAGGGTAATGTGAGAGGTTGCAGGGAGCAATCTTTAGGAGGCAGGAAGTAGAGCACTTACAGATGGTAGTCGTGGTGCTGGATGAGGCTGTATTGATGTGGAGTGTCAGTAAACACACAGTCTGTTTTATCAACCAACTTGCCAAATGGCCGGTCACCTTTGGCGGGTGTCTTCGGGTCCCACACCCAAATGTACAGCCAGGGCCCTTCCTTCCACTCTCTCTGTCTGTTTCTCTTGTGTCTGGACTAGTCCGGACTGGGTCTCCTCTCTCGGCACCGGCGGGCTACAACCCTGTCCCAGTCGCCTCAGGTTCCCCGCGACCAGATCTTCGTCACCTGTGGCCCTCACTGCCACCTAGTTCGGTAGTCCAGGGCTTCCACCCCCGACTACCACCTTTTCCAGGGAGCTCCAAGCTTCCCCTGTCAGCTCTCCACTGACTAAAGCACGAACTGAACTTAACTCCTCTCGCCCCCCTTCCTTTTTCTTGGGGAGGGGGTGAGTAGGGCCTGATTGGCTGGTGTACATCTGTGTGGGGACTGTGTAGCTGCCAAGGAGAATTTACTCTTTCTGTGACTACCTGGTTTTGCCAGGATGTCACATCAGCAGCCGGCAGAGGGCAACCCCAGGGGATCTGCGGTACCCCGGTAGCTGGCGCCACGGACACAGTACAGTATTTTGGTAAAAGGGGCAGCAACAGCGGGCAAGGTAGTGATCCATCCAGGATGGATGGGTAGATATGGCAGCAGCGACCGGGTATCGTGATAGCCGGCCGGCGTGGATGGTAGCGACAGCAGCAGGCCAGCAAACTGGCACAGCACTGAAATATAAATCAATGTTAGCAGCGGCGCTCAGCACAATGACAGCAACAGCAGTAAGGGACCTAAGAACCAGTAACTAACTCATTGCCCAGGCACCTCCCTTAAGTGGAAAGTGCCTTAAGTACCTGTAACCTTTCAGCTGACCTGAGAAGAACTTCCCTGTCAGGGTATACTGGCCCTTTAAGAAAAGGGGTATGGCTGCGCGCATTGTTCGAGCAGGACTAGGAGGTCTACACAGGCTCTGAGAGATGGCAGCACGGACCGAGGATGGGATAGCCACCGCAGGATATCCAAGCAGGTGAGAGAACCAACATCCCCGCTGGGAGAGGGAGGCAGTACAATACGGGAATGTGTAGGACCCATGGAGCAAGGTGTTAAACTTTTACTCGTCGCCGGGCTGGTGATGTCCGGTTTTGGATGTCACGGGTGGCCCTGCCCGGCTTTGTGGCCCTGAGGTGTAAAAAAAAAGGGATGAATGAGGAAGACGGGTAGTGGAGAGGATGATACTAGTAGTGGGTGAGGGTGAGGAGGAGGATTGTCTCGTGATGCCACCTGCAGTACGCAGCCAGGGAATTTGCCGCCGCTGCTGTCACTGTCCTCTGGGGTGGATGGTCATAGCAGCTAAGATGGTTCTGCTCCCCACAGGTGGAGCAGGCTCAGGGGAGGATGATGAGGGGAATGGTGGCCGTGGGCGCCAAAGCGTGGGGCAACGGCGACGGCAATCAAAAAGCTGAGTCAACTGCTGCAGTTCCAGGTGTTTTGTTCACTGTCTTTAGATTGCCCGGGAGATACCGGTCTCTGCCGTGATGGGCTCTAGCCAATCCCGGTTAAGTTTGAGGTAGCCACCAGAATTTTGGAAGTGTCCTGTCTAAGAGTTGCCCCTCCAGGAGTGAGGAACCTGAGCTGAGCATCCCGCTCCAAGCCTCAGGCCCCGTGAAAGAACAGAAGAGAGTGGTGTTGTCTTGCCAGAACTGAAGTCCCGACTTGACTGAAAATTGTGTGAAGGTTGCTCCTACTTTTACCCCAAGTGGTGCCTGCCCCCAAGGTGGCTGTCCTAGTGAAAGGGAAAGTCACATGCCCCATGATAGCCGACCCCCTAGCCTACCCTAGTCCAGTCCCCAGTGGAAAAGCACCTAAACTGTATTTAAGGTGTATATGTGGAAACACCAGTGATTAACCCCCTCCTTACCCGAGATGAATACTGCAGCTTAAATGAGCTGCAGTACCCTGTGGCGACTGAAGCCTCAGGGGCGCCAGAGATGCCAGTATAAGCATTACAGCAAATACACACCTTTCTCGAATTAGAGAAGATAGAGCTTGGTCCAGGACTAGAGATGAGCGAACCCAAGGTTTGGTTTTCAGTGTTCGCATCACCTGGGTCACTGCTGGATACTTCCTGTCTCTTCCTGTTGCCTTAATTCCACAGTTGTTGTACAGTTCCTACTTGTCACAGAACCAAACATAGACCTTATAAAAAAGACAGAGTTTGGATTTGGAGTTCAGGTGCTTTACGTATGAACATCACTCACGCGAGCATCGCTGTTATTGAGTACGCTCGGTGCTTAGCCCAATGTGAGCCGCTTGCAGTGGGGGTAGCAACTGCGTGATTGGATGTAGTGTGCACCAAACAAAGAAGGAAAACCCCCACCTACCCACCCTCAGATGTGATCTGTTTATGGCTAGCTGCATGTTCATGGAGGCCCAAACTGCCCAATTAGTGACTTCCATTGGGGTTCAGGTCAAGTCTGGGTCCCAAACCAAACTTTATCTAAAGTCCAGATGAACCTGCCGAACTAGACTTCCAAGGGTCCGATCACCTCTACCTAAGTCTATTTTCTCTAGACTTGACATACTAGAGTAAGCATAATAGGTTGAAAACTACGATATCTTGTTATTGTGTTTAACCATTTATTTATGGTTAGAGGTTGGTTTTAAATGGCCATCTGATGGGCTCAAGATATTAGCTACATTTTTTTTTTTTTTTGCAGTACCAGCTGCCCATCTAATGTGAATTGAGATGTCCCGATTCCTCTCTAACTGCAGATTTTGGGCAACAGAAGGCTTGGGCATGTTGGAATTTAACATGCCTCATCTGAAACTGAGATCTCCGTCTTGGTTGATGCATTTTAAATCCAGGCCAATCCTTCACTTACCCAAGATCAATATCTCAGTCATCCATATCTCTCAGGGAAGTAAAATGTCATGCCTCAGTTTCGGGACTCAATCATATGACCTCTTGCTGGTCGGTTTCCTTCTCTGCTGAGTCACAGACTGGTTATTCTCTGTCCAACTGCTGATGGTTCTCTTATGTTTGATTTTCTTCCCTTGCTTTGCTGGTTGTCAGGTGTTTCTCACTTTCCTACTTTGTCTCTGTCCTATCACTGCTTGGGTGGGGCTACTTATTCTCACCTTGCATCAGCCTTCTTTGCCAGCTATTGTATAGTTCTTGGTGCATGTTTGTTAAGGAGATCCTACCCTGCAACTAATGGATTTTGCCTGTTGAGCAAAGACTAGTTGTTTTACTTCTCTGTTAATTCCTATTTATCTTCCCAACACCTTTCCTCCTCAGTTAGGCTGGTGGGAGGTTTTGATTACTTTATTATACTCCTTTTTTCCCTCTTGTGCACGTGCTTAAAGTATCCTGGCATTAGTTTCCCATCTACCTCTGTACACTCTCCCTCTTTTGGTTAGTTGTTCGTAGTGGCCACCCCTCTGGTTTCTCAGAAGGAACGAGAAACCACTCGTTGGCCTTTCAGGGAGCCAGGTCTGAGTTGGTGTTTTAAGTTGTGCTACTCTCACGCACGTGACTAGCAGGGTTTACCTAATAAACCCCCAGAAGATGTTACAACATATAGGGAACACAGGGGTCACGATACAACGGAGGTCCCTGCCGCTAGGGGGAGGGGTGAGGGCACACCTTCTGAATTCACCTCAAGCTATTACTTGAGCTCTGTAGCGTCCCTATACAGGTTTTTTCAACCTGTTGTCGAGCCTGATACCTTAAGCCCTCAGCTAGCCATATACTCACCCTGGCTAGTGAGCAGGCCAACAAGATCACTAGACTCACCACTACAATACTGAAACTCAAGGGTAGGAATACAAACAGGGGAAATAGATACTCCCTAATAAACACTCCAGGCGGCTTCAGTGCAGCAAACCACAGCTGCACACAACACAACATTCATCCAGAGCAGGCTCCTTCCAAAGTGGACCACATAGAAATGAGGGATTCAGTTTCTATCACAGGCATCATGTGATAAGATCACATGACTTAAATAGTGAAAGGGAGTGAGATCAAAGAGCCACATCTGAGATTGGAAGCTACAGCCAGCAGCCAGGCAAAAAAGGGTGCTTAACCCTTACAGCACCACAAGAAAGGAGATGTTATCAAATAACTGTAGTGAACCTGCCAGCGGCAAGGCGCTGTGACCACCTGATTTACCCAGGGTCTCCCCCAAGCGAGATACACTAATGACAGCTGCTAGGGGTCTTCTAGTCTGTACAGGAACCAGTAGGGTTGGGTGCGGCTGCTGTGTTGCAGGCTTTATTTCTCCCCTTACCCACCTTTGAGTTAGGTATATGCATAATGTAAAGATGGCATCCTAAGTATCAGATATTGGCTTACTCCCTTCTGTGTATTGAGTGGGAAGTAATGGAATAACTCAGATCAGGCAGGTTGAAATTCAACCTGACAGAGGTTTATTTTAATGAAGATCAATATCTCGATCATCCATATATCTAAGGAAGAAAAGCTGCCAGCGGAGGCATTTGGCAGCAGGTTACTCCCCTCCCTCTACTGAAAGTGGAGTAATGGGATATCTCATATCGAGCATGTTTAAATCAAACATGCTCAATCTTTCTTTTACCCAAGATAAACGTCTCTGTCATCCACATCTCTCAGTCACAAAAAGCTGCCATCAAAGTGTCTGGGAATGGCTTACTCCCCCCTACTTAGATCACATGGATACTTGGAGCGTGCGTGTGAATATAATGATAAAAAAGAATATCTATTGGCTGAAGGAGCATTCATCCAACAGCTAATCAAAAGTTTATAGTCACAACTTAATACTGATATAGGATAATGTACATAAACACTGCAAAGGCCATGATGGCCGCCATAGACAACCCTAGCGGAAGATAACAGCAGGGCATACCTGTCATGACGCGGACTGGGGAAGGTCCAGTGTGAGGCCAAATATCCAACTAAACAGGGGCAAAACCATAACAAACAAGGGGAACACGGGGGACACTTTAACAACGGTGGGCCCTAGTGCTAGTGAGGGGAAAGATGGACACCTCCTACACTTACCTACCACTGTACCCTGCACTCCTAGCCAGTCCCTATACAGGTTCCTCACCTGTTGCCGAGCAGGAACCTGAAGCCCTGAAAAATCCCTACAATAGTCCCTTGCTAGGGAGTGGGTAGGTAAGGATCATTAGTCCCACCGCTGCACTGAAACAATACGCCAATGAAGGAAGACAGACAGGGGGAAAAACAACAAATATCTGCCACCACAGCAATTTCAAGAGAGGGTTCCTCCAGCTCCAGGCCAAGAATCCAAATGAATCAGATCAGAGAATAACCAGCGCCCTCTGCTGGTAGCAGAGGGTATATATAGGGACTGGGAGTGGTTTCAAACCAGAAACACTTGAGATGGTAATGAGACTGCTTGCTGGCAATGAATACTGACATTAACCCTCTCATCCTCAAAGGAAGGGGAATACATTTAAATAGCAGATTCTCACAACGTAAAGTACCAGAACCTGTCAGTAAACTCTTATAGAAGAGAGACAACACCAATACCAAGATGCTGTATACTGATGATATAAACCAGAGTATGTGTCTCTATGTTGATTGTTGAGTTTCTTAGTTGAAAATTGCTGGAAAAAGCAGTAAATGCCATCCTTTAGAATCTAGACCCCTCCTTGTTGGTTATTTCACCCATATATTTAAGGATTGTCCATGCATATATTAAACGTCCCTAAATTCTCTTTTCATTGCGGAAAAATACAAGCCTTTGACTTTCTTAGACTACTCAAGCTTGCATCTAGATTTGTTCGCACCTCGAGAGGGTTATCAAATGGTCATCACATCTTTTCTTGAAAGGTGGAACCCAAAGTTGAATAGTGTATGCATAAACCATACAAATATTGACTGTCTGGGATGTAACTACAAAACAAAGAAACTTTTGAAAAAGTCCAACAAAACTTTTGCATTTTGAGAACCCCCTTCCTCAATGAAGGTTCCCAGGTCCAAAATATCATTATAAAGTGTTAAAGAATTCAATAAATAGTAGATATTGGTAGAGAAATGAAGATCCATCTTAGGCCTGGAGAATGGGTAAATGTGGACCATAAAGTAGGGGACATGTGCGAAAAGGGCAACCACCGGAACGTGGTTGACTGCAGGAAATCAGCTGCTCTCCATGATGCAGTATCAGAAATAGGTGAAGTACCGTAACAACAGACACAAAAAAGAACAGTCAGTTCAAACATGGCGGAGCCTCAAATTCGGTGGATCTGCCGGTAGTTTCCTCCACAAATGCTGGAGCTCTGCTTTGAGGAGAGGTTGACTCAATGGGACAACCACTTTAGATCAAAGGTTCTCTGCTGTCAGACCACCCTCAAATGTCTATACAGTTAGGTCCAGAAATATTTGGACAGTGACACAAGTTTTGTTATTTTAGCTGTTTACAAAAACATGTTCAGAAATACAATTATATATATAATATGGGCTGAAAGTGCACACTCCCAGCTGCAATATGAGAGTTTTCACATCAAAATCTGAGAAAGGGTTTAGGAATCATAGCTCTGTAATGCATAGCCTCCTCTTTTTCAAGGGACCAAAAGTAATTGGACAAGGGACTCTAAGGGGCACTTTGCACACTGCGACATCGCAGGTGCGATGTCGGTGGGGTCAAATTGAAAATGACGCACTTCCGGCATCGCATGCGACATCGCAGTGTGTAAAGGCTGGATGATACGATTAACGAGCGCAAAAGCGTCGTAATCGTATCATCGGTACAGCGTCGGCGTAATCCATAATTACGCTGACGCAATGGTCCGATGTTGTTCCTCGCTCCTGCGGCAGCACACATCGCTGTGTGTGAAGTCGCAGGAGCGAGGAACGTCTCCTACCGGCCTCACTGCGGCTTCCGTAGGATATGCGGAAGGAAGGAGGTGGGCAGGATGTTTACATCCTGCTCATCTCCGCCCCTCCGCTCTGATTGGCCGCCTGCCGTGTGACGTCGCAGTGACGCCGCACGACCCGCCCCCTTAACAAGGAGGCGGGTCGCCGGCCACAGGGACGTCGCACGGCAGGTGAGTGTGTGTGTGAAGCTGGCGTAGCGATAACTTTCGCTACGCCAGCTATCACCACATATCGCTGCTGCGACGGGGGCGGGCACTATCGCACTCGGCATCGCAGCATCGGCCTGCGATGTCGTAGTGTGCAAAGCCCGCCTAAGGGCTGCAATTAACTCTGAAGGCGTCTCCCTCGTTAACCTGTAATCAATGAAGTAGTTAAAAGGTCTGGGGTTGATTACAGGTGTGTGGTTTTGCATTTGGAAGCTGTTGCTGTGACCAGACAACATGCGGTCTAAGGAACTCTCAATTGCGGTGAAGCAGAACATCCTGAGGCTGAAAAAAAAGAAAAAATCCATCAGAGAGATAGCAGACATGATTGGAGTAGCAAAATCAACAGTCGCGTACATTCTGATAAAAAAGGAATTGACTGGTGAGCTTGGGAACTCAAAAAGGCCTGGGCGTCCACGGATGACAACAGTGGTGGATGATCGCCGCATACTTTCTTTGGTGAAGAAGAACCCGTTCACAACATCAACTGAAGTCCAGAACACTCTCAGTGAAGTAGGTGTATCTGTCTCTAAGTCACCAGTAAAGAGAAGACTCCATGAAAGTAAATACAAAGGGTTCACATCTAGATGCAAACCATTCATCAATTCCAAAAATAGACAGGCCAGAGTTACATTTGCTGAAAAACACCTCATGAAGCCAGCTCAGTTCTGGAAAGTATTCTATGGACAGATGAGACCAAGATCAACCTGTACCAGAATGATGGGAAGAAAAAAGTTTGGAGAAGAAAGGGAACGGCACATGATCCAAGGCACACCACATCCTCTGTAAAACATGGTGGAGGCAACGTGATGGCATGGGCATGCATGGCTTTCAATGGCCCTGGGTCACTTGTGTTTATTGATGACATAACAGCAGACAAGAGTAGCCGGATGAATTCTGAAGTGTACCGGGATATACTTTCAGCCCAGATTCAGCCAAATGCCGCAAAGTTGATCAGATGGCGCTTCATAGTACAGATGGACAATGACCCCAAGCATACAGCCAAAGCTACCCAGGAGTTCATGAGTGCAAAAAAGTGGAACATTCTGCAATGGCCAAGTCAATCACCAGATCTTAACCCAATTGAGCATGCATTTCACTTGCTCAAATCCAGACTTAAGATGGAAAGACCCACAAACAAGCAAGACCTGAAGGCTGCGGCTGTAAAGGCCTGGCAAAGCATTAAGAAGGAGGAAACCCAGCGTTTGGTGATGTCCATGGGTTCCAGACTTAAGGCAGTGATTGCCTCCAAAGGATTCGCAACAAAATATTGAAAATAAAAATATTTTGTTTGGGTTTGGTTTATTTGTCCAATTACTTTTGACCTCCTAAAATGTGGAGTGTTTGTAAAGAAATGTGACAATTCCTACAATTTCTATCAGATATTTTTGTTCAAACCTTCAAATTAAACGTTACAATCTGCACTTGAATTCTGTTGTAGAGGTTTCATTTCAAATCCAATGTGGTGGCATGCAGAGCCCAACTCGCGAAAATTGTGTCACTGTCCAAAGATTTCTGGACCTAACTGTATATGTTTTATGAATATCACTAACACATTGCTTTTGGATTTCAACGTAGCATTAATAGACGTATTTGAGACCGAAACATCAAAAACTTCTATAGCCTACCAACATATTCCCAACATTAGAGGTTAAACAGGGTGATGCACGGTAAGTCACCTGATGTAAATTATTGGCACCTAAAAAGCTAGAAATATTATATGTGCCACTAGGCAAATGACATTTCACAAATGACTTCACTATATTTTGCATACAGGGTTCACAGTCTAAATAACACTGTGCTTTTTAGCAAATTCAATGTTTTTCCATCTACAGTACATATTTGATCAAATTTACATGCCAGTCACACAAGACAGCCCTCGAAAGAGAGGTGAAACACTGGATGCTGAAGACTGACTTGTTAAGAGCACTGATTATTGTGGGCATTATCCAGTGGTCTAGATTCCACACATTCAGCGATCTACATACCACATCTTAGTGGTCTACACAACACAGCCTCAGCAGTCTATATATCAAAGCTACAGTTGTCTACATACCGTACCCTCAGTGGTCTATATACCATAGCCTCAGCAGTCTATATACCATACATTCAGTGGTCTATATACCAAACCCTTAGGGAAGTGATCTATGTGGCTCCCTGGACAAGCCAGGGGCCACAGAGAACAACACCAACACACCCCACACTCCCGGTCAGGCACACCTAAGTCAGACAGAAACCCTTGTTGCCTTCCTCCAGGGGCTGATGTCCACACCAGGGGGTGGACCAGGCGGCTGGCCCCGCCCACCGAGGAGTTCACAGTCCTGGAGGCGGGAAAAGCAGACAGTTCAGTTTGAGAGTGGAAAGTGGAAGGAAGGAAAGTGGTAGTAGAGCAGACTGAAGTTGGTCCAGGTGTGTGGCCCGGACGGATCAGCAAGGTTGGCAGACGGTGGTGACCGTCTGCAGGAGTGGCCTATTGGAGCTAACCGGAAGGACCGTGGACGGGCGGTGGCCCGGCGGCACCGGACCGGTACACAAAGAGAAGCCAGCACCATCCGGCAGGGGCTTACGAACCCCGGCAAGGCTAGGAGTCGCCATGAATTTGCCAAATCCGTTAGTGAGGGGAACCTCCTGGGTTTCCCAGCAGCCAAGTCCCAACAGAAGGCAACCGTCCAACCGAGAGAGGGAGGCGCAGTCACCGCCGAGGCTAAAGTTCCCAAGGCCAGAGCCTGCGGGCAAAAGGGGCTCCTCCAGCAACCATCCAAGCTGGGGAGCGGGTTACCGGTGGGAACCCATTGGAACCATTTACCGTACATAGGTGCAGGGAAAGGCAGTCACCATCAACCTGCCGGGGGAAACAACACCGCAGCCGTCTGTGGGACCCGTCCATCCAGCCGTGTGTTTTACCGAGAACTGTGTCCTCATCATTGGCTGAGTGAGTACCACCGTGCCGTGCGGCACAGCGCTGCCCCCGCGACCCTGCACCTCACCAGGCCCCGTAACCCGCCTGCCATCCATCCCTACCCCATCACCGGGCCCCGGGACAACCAACCCCCTACCCACGGAGGGGAGAACTAACATCAAAGCTGCTTCCTGTCACCGCTCCCGGGATCCCTGTCCAGAGCAGCGGTGGTGTCACCAATATCACCACAACCGTGGGTGGCGTCACAGACAATAACCAAATCCCCACCATCCAATCCCCACCCTTTTCACTCACGGGCGAGGAGCGCCGCTCGAGTCCCCGGGATCCGGCCCACCGCTCGAGCCACCACCGAGCAGCAGCAGCCGCAGCAGCAGTGGCCGGACCCGAGCAGTGGGAGAGCGCAGCGTCCCCTCCTCCGCCCGCGACAATCTACATACTAAACCAAGCAGTCTATCTATAAAACCAACAGTGGTCTATATACCGTACCCTCAGTGGTCTACATACTTACACCCTCAATGGTTTACATACCATAACCTGAGTCGTTTATATACTACACCCTCAGTGGTCTACATACCATAGCCTCAGCAGTCTATATACCATACATTCAGTGATCTAAATACCAAACCCTTAGGGAAGTGATCTACATACTAAACCAAGAAGTCTATCTATAAAACCAACAGTGGTCTACATACTGTACCCTCAGTGGTCTACATACTACACCCTCAGTGGTCTACATACCACAGCCTCAGAAGTTTACATATCATACCCCTATTGGTGTACATACCACAGCCTCAGCAGTCTATATACCATACACTCATTGGTCTATATACCAAACCCACAGTGATCTACCATAACCCTCAGTGATCTACATACCACACCCTCGGTGGTCTACATACCACACCCTCAGTGGTCTACATACCACACCTTCAGTGGTCTACATACTACAGACTCAGCAGTCTGCATATTATACCCTCAGTGATCTACATACGAAACCCACAGTGATCTACATACCACACCCTCAGTGGTCTACATACCACACCCTCAGTGGTCTACATACCACAGCCTCAGAGGTTTACATATCATACACTCATTGGTCTATATACCAGACCCACAGTGATCTACATACTAAATCCTCAGGGATCTACATATCAAACCCTTAGTGATCTACATACCAAACCCTCAGTGGTCTTCATGTCACATACTCAGGGGTCTACATAGTTCACCCTCAATGACGTACTTACTATACCCTCCATGGCCTGCATACCACACCATCAGTGATGTATTTACCACACCAGCATCTACATTATTTTATGATCTCTACACAATCAGTTAATGGTTATTAAAATGATATCAATTTAATTTTAGTGTCCTCTATACATACCTCTAACCATTGCACAAATGTTTCAGCCTCAATAATGCTAGTGCCAAATTAATGTCCCAAAATAATAGATTGCTCTAGCAAGCGAGTTGTAAGGTCCCCTTGTCTGTCCGGTTTGTCCTGTCCAGCCTGTACATGTGCACCTAGTTTTGTTGGTACCTGCTCCCTGTCGGTCCTGCCCTGTTGGACAAGAGACTGTGCCTGTCCATCGCGGCCATGCCTCCAACCTCAGCTACCCCGGTGGCCTTACTATACCAGAGACAGTGCCTGTCCATCCCGGCCGTGACTCCAGCCTCAGCTACCCCAGTGGTCTTGCTATGCCAGAGACTGTGCCTGTCTATCCCGGCAGTGCCTTGAGCCTGAGATACCCTGGTGGTCCCAGTCTGCACCTGAGACTCCGTCCTGTCTGCTCCTGAGTCCGCCCGTGTCCTGGGGGTCGGCTACCACAGTCCCGGTCCTCTACTCCACATAAGGGCAGGCCCGTGGTCTTCCTGTGGTCCAGTGGTGCACTTCAGCTTGCCGCAGCACCATCTCCGACGGCAAGCATTACACCGCTCCATTGATTCTCAATGGAGCTGCTGCACAAAGCCTAGTATAGTGCTTGGCAACCCTATAGCAAATGTATGGAACAGCAATTTCCCCTTCAAAGAAGGATGGAGGGCACCAAATGGAAAATGATAAAAGCCAGCTCAGGATGTGCTGCTCAGATAGATGGGTGCACTTCTTTGTTAAAGAGGACCTTCCATTAGATTTTTTAATGTAAACTAAGTACCGCCACCACCATTTCTGTGTGCCCCTCTATTTCTATTTCCGGTAATAATGGTGCAAATTTTTCCTTCAACCATATGTGCATCCAATTCTTATTTTTAACAAAAATTCAATAAAACCAAGGTATCCAATTACATTTACCGTATATAAATATAATAAGACAAGGTGCATACAGATAGTAGAAAAGCAAGGGAGAATAAACACCCACAGTGTGCACACAACTGAGTGTTTTATGAATAAGGGGTCCTACCAATAATCCATGGGTAGGTTTAATTTCCGCATAACTCAGATATATATATATATATATATATATATATATATATATATATATATATATATATAATACAGACCAAAAGTTTGGACACACCTTCTCATTCAAAGAGATTTCTTTATTTTCAGGACTCTGAAAATTGTAGATTCACATTGAAGGTATCAACACTATGAATTAACACATGTGGAATGAAATACTTAACAAAAAAGTGTAAAACAACTGAAAATATGTCTTATATTCTAGGTTCTGAAAAGTAGCCACCTTTTGCTTTGATTACTGCTTTGCACACTCTTGGCATTCTCTTGATGAGCTTCAAGAGGTAGTCACCGGAAATGGTTTTCCAACAGTCTTGAAGGAGTTCCCAGAGATGCTTAGCACTTGTTGGCCCTTTTGCCTTCACTCTGCGGTCCAGCTCACCCCAAACCATCTCAATTGGGTTCAGGTCTGGTGACTGTGGAGACCAGGTCATCTGGCGTAGCACCCCATCACTCTCCTTCTTAGTCAAATAGCCCTTACACAGCCTAGAGGTGTGTTTGGGGTCATTATCGTGTTGAAAAATAAAAATGGCCCAACTAAATGCAAACCGGATGGAATAGCACGCCGCTGCAAGATGCTGTGGTAGCCATGCTAGTTCAGTATGCCTTCAATTTTGAATACATCCCCAACAGTGTCACCAGCAAAGCCCCCCCACACTATCACACCTCCTCCTCCATGCTTCACGGTGGGAACCAGGCATGTAGAGTCCATCCGTTCACCTTTTCTACAAAGACACGGTGATTGGATCCAAAGATCTCAAATTTGGACTCATCAGAGCAAAGCACAGATTTCCACTGGTCTAATGTCCATTCCTTGTGTTCTTTAGCCCAAACAAGTCTCTTCTGCTTGTTGCCTGTCCTTAGCAGTGGTTTCCTAGCAGCTATTTTACCATGAAGGCTGCTGCACAAAGTCTCCTCTTAACAGTTGTTCTAGAGATGAGAAGGTGTGTCCAAACTTTTAGTCTGTACTGTATATATATAATAAAGGGTGCAGAAAAGATTAACCCAAACTACTGAGTCCCCACTCAGTAGTTGGATGCTAAAATCACTCACTCTGACGTACTTTTCACCTTAATATTTTCCACTTTTTCAGGGTGAGGTGTAGAAGAACAAAATATTGGTGTATTTAACCATCTGGGCGTTTAGCACAAAAACTTTATGTGGGCACAACCGTGTTTTGATTGGCCAGCATCAGAGGAGAAAAAGAAAATACCCATTTAGTTCTGTCCTGTACGCCCAACTGGTGTCATGCACTGTCCGTATCAGCGCACGCGGATTAGTTCTACGGCGTCAGACTCTATTCACATTGCAGACTCCGACAGACAACCTGGTCTCTCTTAAGTGCTCAGCTCCACTGGGCATCGGTTCAGTTCTTTTACTGCTCCCAGTCATGGTGGAGTTAATCTTTGTGGAGCACAGTGCTGAGACCTGGGTTGCTAATTTCCTTCCACAGCTGGTCTCCTCCTATTTAAGGCTATGATTGTGTATTAGGGGACCGCCGAAGATATTCTCTGTTTGCAGTTGTGAAATCCTGGCATCCGTGGCATACCACTATTTGTTGACCAGCTAATCGTTGTTTGCTCGGTTTGAGAGTTCCCTGGTGTGAATTACTCCTACCCCTTTTGGTTTAGTCCCTCTGGTGTCGTTTTATCTCTCATCTGTGGTCATTTGCGATGTGAGTGTTCTTCAGTTTTACCTCATTGTCTGTGCCTTTGGGAGGTTGTTACCTGGGGTCCTGCCCATCCAGGGGTTGGTGTTATAAGGACAGGGCCGGACAGGAGACAGGGCTTAGGGTGGTGACCTGGACCTCCCTACCATCAAGGGTATGTGACGCCCTGGACCCCAGGGGTCACAGGACACTACACAACATCATACGCCCCTTCCCTGAACAGGTCACACCAGTCAAACATTAAATCCTTGTTGCCACCCTCCAGGGTTGATATCCACACCAGGTGGGGCGGAGCCAGGCGGTTGGCCCCGCCCACCAAGGAGTTCACAGCCTGGAGGCAGAAAAACATATTTAGTTAGTCCAGTGGTGGTCAAAGAGTCCAGTCCTTGGCAGGAGTGAGGAGTAAGAACTGTCTGTGTCTGGGTCAGAGCCCAGGCACTTCCAGCAAGGTCGGCAGATGGTGGTGGCCGTCTGCATGAGTTGGCAAAGGTCATCGGAACCGTAGGACTGGGGTCGGGCGGTGGCCCGTCGGTACCGAACCGGGGAGCTGATTGGAGCCAAGCACCAAGCAGGGTACTCAGACCCCGACTAGGCTTAAAGCCAACCTATAGTCAAATTCTCTGATTGCGGTCTGGACCTCAGGGGTTCATTCTCAACCAAGTCCCGATTGAAGACAACAGCCCAACCATTTCGGATAAGCGCCACCGCCAAGGGCCAGAGATCCAAAGGGCCAGTGTCTGCGGACAAAGGGGCTCCTCCGGCACATATACATCGGGGAGCAGACTACCGGTGCCCAGGCATTGGTGTCAACATACAAACACAGGTGCAGGGAAACGACAGCCACCATCAACCCATCCAGGGAAACACTGCAGCCGGCTGCGGGCCCCGTCCATCCAGCCGTTTGGTTTACCAGAGACTCTGTCCATCTGTGTCTGAGTGAGTACACCAGTGCCATCCGGCACCACGCCGCTCTGCACCGCGACCCTGCACCCTGCGAGCCCCTACCCTACGGGAGTCCAGACAGCCACCGGGCCCCGGGACCAACAGCCCCTACCCACTGAGGGGTCAACACCTAGCTGTTCCCCGCCATCGCTCCCGGGAACCCCGTCACCAGCAGCGGTGGTGCCCACCATCACCACAACCCGTGGGTGGCGTCACAAACACTATCCATCCCAAATTCCCTTTTCACTCGTGGGCGAGGAGCGCTGCTCGAGCTCCGGGTCCGGCCCCGCTCGAGCCACCGAGGAGAAGTCACCGGATCTGGGCGCCATCTCCCCGAGCAGCCCCTGCGACGGGAAAGCTGGCGCCCGCCCTCGACAGGTAGCTCCAGAGTCAGGGCGAGTGCAGGGCCCACAATTGCAGGGCACCCCCCGACAGCTGGACGGAGGAAAAAATTGCGCCACAAAATTTAAAGTGGATCCATCCCTCTGCACAGTTAATCCCATTAGATCTTGTTTGCCATACAGTGCCCTCCATATTCCTTTGAAGGGTAAATAGCCTAATCAAGGAGGATCACTGCGTGTGTCACTTTGTTGCCCAAGGGAAGGATGGAGTTTGTTACTCTCCCCGTGCTCCTGCACCACCGCTTGCTTCTCTCTCTTGTCCCTTACTTTCCCTGTCGTCTTTCTCTGTCCCCGATAGACAGACGAATGGAAGATAAACCTGCGCTATAATAGATGGAAAGATAAATAGATAGGTAATGACTGTTCAATGTACACAGTTCCATGATTCTTTTTCCCCTTTATTCTTCTAGTGCTGGTAATATACACCGAGTCCTCACGTGCGCGGTGCTGTAGGCCGCGCACAGTGCACAGGATTATTCATGAAGCATGACAGAGGCCAATTACTATTAATGGTGCTCTGTTGTCAGGGGACGGGTGGGTTCTGGTTCTCACTTCCTGCTGTGTTTTGGAAAATACAATCAATGCCTCTTTATAATTAAGGACTTTGAGGGTCTGTCGTCTAAATGCCACATTAAGCAGGAAAGTAAGAACCTTCCTCTGAAGATTTAGGTTGATATTTCCATTTGTATATTTTAAAGTGGATATAGAGAGGACCATGATATACACCTGATTATATAAATTAATATATCCCCCCCACCCCATGAATATGAATGACTGTATAAATCTATCCTACTCATACACTTAATGTGATGTTAGATTAATTTTGTCATCTGTCTGTCCATCTCTCTTGTCTATCCTACTATGGGTTCACCTGGTAAGGTGAATTTTCCAAGTAGTAGGACTGGATGTGCAGCATGGACCCAAGGTAATGGTGCAACATAGTGGATTTTTGCCAGAAGAGGACATGTCAATCAACAAGGACCATGACAGGGGAATGTGCAGGACAGCAGACAGACATATGGAGCAGGAAACACCAAATGAAGTAAAGGCAGATGCACAGATATACACAAGAACAGTAGATGTATAGTCAGTCGGGTAACTTGCTTGCAGAGATGTGGATACTCAAGGAATTATAAGTTATATAGTCAGTCTGGTATTTTGTGCAGAGATGTGGTTACTTACAAGAATATAAGAAAAACAGGCAACATGGTAACTTATGTCTGAGATGCAGGTACTCACAGTATGAAAGATGGGAGTATAGGCAACATAAGAAAAGTAGAGACAAATAATAATCAAGTACCTTGATTGCAGGGATTAAGGTGTGAAAAACACCATTTTGAACTGAGATCAGTTTGCTGTCTATCTGTTAAAAAAAATAGAACAGCACCATTATTGTAGATACTAGTTGCCAGGCCCTATCACAAAAAAAAGCATAGACAGCACTTCAGTTTTATAAGTGGAAAATGTGGACTTTATTGAGCCACTGTGTTCAATAAAGTCCACATTTTCCACCTAAAAAACTGGAGTGCCACCAATGCCTTTTTTTTTGGGGGGGGGGAGCTATTATCTATCTGTTACATCTATTATATGTCATCCATTTATCTACAGTCATGGCCAAAAGTGTTAGCACCCTTGAAATTGTTCCAGAAAATGAAGTGTTTCTCCAAGAAAAAATTAGTATTTGCATGTTTCGTCATACAATTGATTATTTCCTTTGTGGGTATTGGAACAACACAAAAAAATTGAAAAACGAAAGCTAATTGAACATAATTTCACATAAAACTTCAAAAATGGTATTTGTTGGCACCTTTCCAAAATTATGGGTAAGCAACTTTGTTTCAAGAATTCGTCATTAACGATATTGCAACGTGTGACACTGACCAGCGACCTTAAGCGACATCAAAAATGGTGAAAATCGTTCACCATGGAGAGGTCGTCCCAAACTCAAAAATCGGTAAGGGTTGTTTATCCAGGTGGTTCGTCGCTCATGCTGCAGCACACATCGCTATGTGTGACACCGCAGGAGCGAGAAACGTCTCCTTACCTGCCGCCGGCCACAATGCGGAAGGAAGGAGGTGGGCGGGATGTTACGTCCTGCTCATCTCCGCCCCTCCGCTTTGATTGGCCGGCCGCTTAGTGACGTTGCGGTGACGTCGCTGTGATGCCAAACGTCCCTCCCCCTTGAAGGAGGGATTGTTCGGCAGTCACAGCGACGACGCCAACCAGGTAAGTATGTGTGACGCTGCCGTAGCGATAATGTTCGCTACGGCAGCGATCACAAACAATCGCATGCGCGACGGGGGCGGGTACTTACACGCACGCTATCACTACAAATTGCTAGCGATATTGCTACCGTGTAAAGCCCCCTTTAGGCCTACAAAGAAAAAAACACAAAATCTACAGTCACATATGGTGGAGAGTCAAAGATGTTTTAGGGTGGTTTTGCTGCCTCTGGCACTGGAGGACTTGACTGTCTGCAAGGTATTATGAAATCTGAAGATTACCAAAGGATTGTGGGTGGCAACGTAGTTGGCAGTGTCAGAAAGCTGGGTTTGCGTCCAAGGCCATGGGTCTTCCATCAGGACAATGATGGTTTCTTATCAAGCCTGATAGGAGCACAAATATAGCAGACAAAGGGGTCTTCAGTTGACCTCAGCTGCCATGAGAAACCATCGGCAAGCCATGATCATGTTGTATATATCTATCCAAATTGGATAAATGGACAAGAGCTCCAAAGTCTATGTAACGCCTGCCTGGAACCACAGGCTCCGACTGGCTGTAATGGACATGCTAGAGCAAAGCCACTCACAAAGCAGGACCCTGAGAACCTGACACCCTTTAACCTCTATACAGGGATTTGGAATTACACACGGCCCCGGAGATTACTACCTGTGGTAGGCTGCAGTCCAATGAGAGTAGTAGCCAGGCAGGGTCAAACCGGGAAATGCAAAACAGGGACAGAATCAGGCAGGCAAGGGTGTAATCAGAAAACAAAGCAGAGGTCAAATCCGGATCGGGCAGCGAGGTACAAATATGGCAGGCAGGAGAGTAGTCAGAGAGCAGGCCGGGGTCAAAGCAGGAATCAAATAATCAGAGTAGGGAGAACCAGAGTCTAGCAGGAATATTGTATTCCTATGTCTGGCAATGGCCAGCAGACAGAAGAGAGGATAAAAAGGGGTGGTGTCTTCCCATTGGCTGTAGCTGAATTGTGGCAGCCTCAGCTGGAAGACACACACCAACTACACTCAGTCAGTGGTACTGCAGGTGCCAGGAAAACCCAGCCCAGTGGATGAGTGAAGCCTGCGCCCACCACAGCCCACCGACACTGACTCCTCCCCATCACCAACACAGTCCACAGCAGGAATATGGCGGCACCTGGTGACTGAAGCAGAAGTCACAGGAGTGGATTCTGGTGAGGATGTGACAGTCAGATGATGAGAAAATAGATTTTAATCAGCCCACACATGCCGATGAAAATCTTTTTTCACACTTTTTGACTTTGGAGCCCGGGCTTATTTTTGGTATTTGTATACAGGAGGTTTTGGTGATGACTTTGGTAGCTTCGCATCCATTTTTTTCATGAAAAATTCTGCTTTTATTGTTCTATCTAGAGATGAGCAGTTCTGTGGAGGTTTGCTTTACCGGAAGCAAATGAGCCGAGCCTCCACTGGTTCGAGCTTCACCAGAACCCCGGAGCAAGCCACTGGTTGGCAGTTTGAGTCTCCGCCCACATACAGCCAGCCATATGCAGATCACTTCCCGGTCTTTTTCAAAAATGTTGGGGTTGCACTCTACATCTAATCATGCTGATCTTACCCTCAGTGCGAGCCGTTCAAACACTGCAAGATGCTCGCACAGGGCTGAGTACCAAGTGACCTGAGCACAGTGTTGCTCGTGCGAGTGACGTTTGCACGTAAAGCATCCAAACTCCGAACCTTCATTTTTTAAGTTGGTGTTCTGTTCGAAAATTGAACCTCAGGTTCACTCATCTCTAATTCTATCTATCCCTCTATCTATCCCTCTATCTATCCCTCTATCTATCCCTCTATCTATCCCTCTATCTATCCCTCTAACTATCCATCTATCCCTCTATCTATCCCTCTGTCTATCCCTCTATCTATCTATCCCTCTATCTATCCCTCTATCAATCCCTCTATCTATCTATCTATCTATCTATCTATCTATCCCTCTATCTATCTATCTATCTATCCCTCTGTTATCTATCTATCTATACATCTATCTATCTATCCCTCTATCTATCTATCTATCTATCTATCCTTCTATCTATCCCTCTATCTATCCCTCTATCTATCTATCTATCCCTCTATCTATCCCTCTATCTATCCCTCTATCCATCTATCTATCCCTCTATCTATCCCTCTATCTATCCCTCTATCTATCTATCTATCCCTCTATTATCTATCTAT
Source organism: Anomaloglossus baeobatrachus (assembly GCF_048569485.1). Taxonomy (NCBI): domain Eukaryota; kingdom Metazoa; phylum Chordata; class Amphibia; order Anura; family Aromobatidae; genus Anomaloglossus; species Anomaloglossus baeobatrachus. The sequence continues at coordinate 559,815,069 of NC_134358.1, read as the reverse complement.
CTATACATCTATCTATCTATCTATCCCTCTATTATCTATCTATCTATCTATCTATCTATCTATCTATCTATCTATCTATCTATCTATCTATCCCTCTATCTATCTATCTAACTATCTATCCTTCTATCTATCCCTCTATCTATCTATCTATCTATCTATCTATCCTTCTATCTATCTATCTATCTATCTATCTATCTATCTATCTATCTATCTATCTATCTATCTATCTATCCTTCTATCTATCCCTCTATCTATCTATCTATCTATCTATCTATCCTTCTATCTATCCCTCTATCTATCTATCTATCTATCCCTCTATCTATCTATCTATCTATCTATCTATCTATTCCTCTATCTATCCCATTATCTATCTATCTATCCCTCTATCTATCTATCTATCTATCTCTCTATCCCTCTATCTATCTCTCTATCTATCCCTTTATCTATCTATCTATCCCTCTATCTATCTATCTATCTATCTATCCCTTTATCTATCTATCTATCTATCTATCTATCTATCTATCCCTCTATCTATCTATCTATCTATCTATCTATCCCTCTATCTATCTATCTATCCCTCTATCTATCCCTCTATCTATCCCTCTATCTATCTATCCCTCTATCTATCCCTCTATCTATCTATCCCTCTATCTATCCCTCTATCTATCTATCTATCCCTCTATCTATCCCTCTATCTATCTATCTATCTATTTGTTTGTCTATTCATTTATCCCTCCATCCAGCCACTCATCTGTGATAAGGAAAAGCAAATGTGAACTTTTCTGTATAATTGGAGCTTAGACCAATTCTTTTGAAAAGAAGATCATTTATGAAAGCAACAAACTGCCCTACTGATAAGTTACATTAATTTGCTTCCAAAGCTTTTCCTTGTACTTTATAAGAAGGTGATAATTAGGTTTGCAGATTAGAATGTAATCAGACGGCGCTTGTGTGCCTGCTTGTTAAAATATATTTTTCTTCTTTAGATAGGTTTAAATTAATTAACCCTCATTTTTTAAAAAAAATAAAATAAATGTCAAAAAAAACATTTCTTGTCATTTTTTATTTTACAAAACAATCTATTGTCACAAAATAATTTTGGAGGTTAAATTAAAAATAAAATAACATACAGCAACTGTAGATGAATTTACGCAGTAGCAGCAGGTTTTTCGAGAACACCTCCAAACAGTTCTCATTCATATCCTGATTTAATTTACTTCCCTGTCATTACGCGTTCTCTATTTAATCTCCTATAAATCACACATAAATATCCCATGCATGTTACTTAACACCGGGATTTGCAATCTTTCTGAAAGATGAGTGACGAAAAGAGAGAAAATAAAAAGTACTTTAATGAAGTGTGCAAACAACCTACGAGCCGCTTCTACCATAGTTTGTACACCAAAAGTCCTAATTTATTCTTTTTACAGTTTAGTTGTCATCTAAAAGATTAAACAAAAACTTTTAATTTTATATTATAATATAAATGATAAAATAAAATTTGAAAATTAAAAAAAGTATATAACTACCTACGAGCTAGTTCCACCTTACATAGTTCACCAAAACCTCCTTATAAAAAATAGCTTTTTTTGGTCTATTCTTTTATAGGGGAGTCATCCTTTAAAACACTTAGGAAAAACTTTAGGTTTTAAATTATAAAATAAATTATAAAATAGAATTGAAAATTGAAAAAAAATATAACAACCTACGAGCTAATTCTACTTTATATAGTGCACTAAAACCACCTAATAAAATTTGCATTTTTTTTTGTCTATTCCTTTATAGGGGAGTTTGGTTTTAAATTATAAAATAAATCATAAAATAAAACTGAAAAACAATTGATCAACCTACGAGCTAATTCCACCTTATATAGTGCACCAAAACTTCCTAATAAATAGTAGCATTTTTTTAATCTATTCTTTTATAGGAGAGTCATCCTTTAAAATAATCAGGAAAAACTTTTGGTTTTAAATTATAAAATAAATCATAAAATAAAATTGAAAATTGAAAACCAAAAAAAGATCAACCTTCGAGCTAATTCCATCTTATATAGTACACCAAAAACTGCCTAATAAAAATTTGCATTTTTTTTTTGTCTATTCTTTTATAGGGTAGTCATCCTTTAAAACACTTAGGATAAACTTTTGGTTTTAAATTATGAAATAAATCATAAAATAGAATTGAAAATTGAAAAAAAATATAACAACCTACGAGTTAATTCCACTTTATATAGTGCAGAAAAACTGCCTAATAAAAAATTGCATTTTTTTTGTCTATTATTTTATAGGAGAGTTGTCCTTTAAAACAATCAGGAAAAACTTTTGGTTTTAAATTATAAAATAAATCATAAAATAAAATTGAAAACTGAAAACCAAAAAACGATCAACCTTCGAGCTAATTCCACCTTATACAGTACACTAAAAACTGCCTAATAAAAATGTGCAATTTTTTTTTGTCTATTCTTTTATAGGGGTGTCATTCTTTAAAACACTTAGGATAAACTTTTGGTTTTAAATTATGAAATAAATCATAAAATAAAATTGAAAATTAAAAAAAATAAAAAATAACAATCTACAAGCTAATTCCCCCTTATATAGTGCACCAAAAATTCCTAATAAAAATTAAAAAAAATTGTTTAAAAGAACAGAGAGTCCTCAGTGGTTGATACCTTTTAATGGCTAACTGAAAAGATGGTAATAATTGCAAGCTTTCGAGACTACTCAGGTCTCTTCATCAGGCATGGTATAACACAAAATCTGAAGAGTCACGTATTTATACACAACAGGACTTAGAATAGTGCAGTAAAAAAAAAAAAAAAAAAAGAACAAGTTATATGAAACAGAACTATGAGTAGTCTCGAAAGCTTGCAATTATTACCATCTTTTCAGTTAGCCATTAAAAGGTATCAACCACTGAGGACTCTCTGTTCTTTTAAACAATTTTTTTTATCTCTACTGGCTAACACGGTACAAAGATATATTTTACTTGTAATAAAAATTAGCATTTTTTTGTCAATTTTTATTATAGAGTTGTCCTTTAAAACAATCAGAAAAAACTTTTGGTTTTAAATTATAAAATAAATCATAAAATAAAACTGAAAATGAAAAAAAATAAATTATAACAATTTACGACCTAATCCCACCTTATATAGTGCATCAAAACTTCCTGCTAAAAAGTAGCACATATTATTGTCTATTCTTTTATAGGGGAGTCATCCTTAAAAACAATCACAAAAAGCTTTTGTTTTTAAATGCTAAAATAAATCATAAAATAAAATAGAAAATGAAAAAAAAATAATTATAACAACCTACAAGCTAATTCCACCTTATATAGTGCACCAAAACTTCCTAATAAAAACTAGCATTTTTTTACCTACTCTTTTATCTGGGAGTTGTCCTTTAAAAAACTCAGGAAAAATGTTTGGTTTTAAATTATAAAATAAATTATAAAATGAAATTGAAAATTAAAAAAATGCAAACAACTTACTGGCTACTTCTACTTCATAGTGTACACCAAAATGTACTAATAAAAAGTAGGATTTTTAAAACTATATTTTCTGTGGGTGATTTGATGTTCAAAGGACATAGGAAATATTTTTTTAAATAAATTTATGAAATAAAATTGAAAATTAAAAAATGTAAATCAGTAATTCTTATTCTTTTAGGTTGTGACAATGTGTAATTATTTGTTTATCTATATATATAATTGCCTTATTCTGTCTGTCTGTCTGTCATGCTCCAAAATTGTGTCACGGTGACATTGTGTCACGGTGACATGTCCTTACAGTGACACAAAGCTGATTGGCCGCTGGGTTTGCCATGGCCCCGCCCCCCCACACGGATTGGCCTCTCGCCCCGGCTGCGCCCCCACACGGATTGGCCAGCCGCTCGCCCAGGCTCTGCCCCCCCCCACAGATTGGCCTCTCGCCCCGGCACCCTGCAGGCATTGGCAACTCGCCCACGCCACGCCCCGCCCCCCTCACGCAATAGACGTTAGCTCTCGCCCCCCCCCGCATTGCCCGAACTGACACGGTTACGGAGCCACGAATCCCAGGTGAGTACTGTACTCCCGCCCCTTTCCCCCCTCCCCAACGGGAGCCCACATCAGCGTACGCCGCCGCCGTATGCTGGTGTGGGCTCCCGTGCGAGCGGGGGATGTGATGCGCTGGTAACCATGCTTGCATAGTTACCAGCAAATCAAGGTCCTGCAGCGGCGGGAGTTCCACAAGCACAAACATAACAGCACACACACACGCATACACACACACATCAGATCGCACTCACTCTCACAAACACCTCACACACACCTCACACACACCTCACACACACCTCACACACACATCGCATCCACACACTCACAGCATCCGGCGATATCGCTTGCTTCTCGGCCTCGATACTGTGCTGTGAGCTTCCAGGACCTGCCGGAGGATCACATGGCCAGAAGCATGTGGTATCTCCGGATGTTGTGACTGTGAGCGCGTATGTGCGATATCGTCAGTGTCTGTGTGTGTGAGTGTATGCGATCGGGTGTGTGTGAGTGTATGCGATCGGTCGGGTGTGTGTGAGTGGATGCGATCGGGTGTGTGTGAGTGGATGCGATCGGGTGTGTGTGAGTGGATGCGATCGGGTGTGTGTGAGTGGATGCGATCGGGTGTGTGTGAGTGGATGCGATCGGGTGTGTGAGTGTCGGCAGAGGAGCACGGCGTGCTGGAGGAGGCTGGGAGCAGAGAGGCTGATCATGGGGAAGGCTGGGAGGGGGAGGCTGATGCTGGGGGAGACTGGGAGGGGAAGGCTGATGCTGGGGGAGGCTGGGAGGAAGGAGGCTGGGAGGAGAGAGGCTGATCCTGGGGAAGGCTGGGAAGGGGAGGCTGATGCTGAGGGAGGCTGGAAGGAGAGAGACTGATGCTGGGGGAGGCTGAAAGGAGAGAGGCTGAGGCTGGGAGGAGAGAGGCTGATGCTGGGGAAGGCTGATGCTGAGGGAGGCTTGGAAGGGAAAGCTGATGCTGGGGAAGGCTGGGAGGACGGAGGCTGGGAGGAGAGAGGCTGATCCTGGGGAAGGCTGGGAGAGGGAGGCTGATGCTGGGGGAGGCTGGAAGGAGAGAGGCTGATGCTGGGGGAGGCTGGAAGAAGAGAGGCTGATGCTGGGGGAGGCTGATGCTGGGGGAGGCTGGGAGGAGAGAGGCTGATGCTGGGGAAGGCTGGGAGGAGAGAGGCTGATGCTGGGGACAGAGAGGAGAGGCTGATGCTGGGAGGAGAGAGGCTGATGCTAGGATGAGAGAGGCTGATGCTGGGAGGAGAGAGGCTGATGCTGGGATGAAAGAGGCTGATGCTGGGGGCAGAGAAGCTGTTGCTGGGGGCAGAGAGGCTGATGCTGGTGCAGCATGGAGGATGGAGCACGATGGGGGGGTGTGCAGCATCGGGGATGGAGCATGATGGGGGGTGCGCAGCATCGGGGATGGAGCACGATGGGGAGTTCACAGCATGGGGGATGGAGCACGTTTGGGAGTGCGCAGCATGGCGGGTGGAGCACGTTTGGGAGTGCGCAGCATGGGAGATGGAGCATGATGGGGGGTGCGCAGCATAGGGGATGGAGCACGATGGGGAGTGCGCTGCATGGGGGATGGAGCACGATGGGGAGTGCGGAGTATGGCGGATGGAGCACGTTTGGGAGTGCGCAGCATGGCGGATGGAGCACGTTTGGGAGTGCGCAGCATGGCGGATGGAGCACGTTTGGGAGTGCGCAGCATGGGAGATGGAGCACGATGGGGGGTGCGCAGCATAGGGGATGGAGCACGATGGGGAGTGCGCTGCATGGGGGATGGAGCACGATGGGGAGTGCGCTGCATGGGGGATGGAGCACGTTTGGGAGTGCGCACCTCCCCCCAACACACACACACACACACACACACACACGCGCGCGCGCACTGCACAACATACCACACACCACACACACACTGGGAACCACAAACAACTGCCCTACACAGACACCCACACACACAGACAACGCTGCACACACACAACACCCAACAGACAAACACCGTGGCACACACAAATATACGCACATACCGCACAACACACACATTGCACAAAACATACCTCCCCCAAAACACACCACACACACACAAACCGCGCAACACACACACAACGCTACAGACACACAGCGCTCCACAAACAACGCAACACACGCAACACACATACAACACCGCTCTCACCCCCCGTCACACCCAGACAACACCCAGAACATGTACAGCCCCTACACAAACACTTGGTAACTACACACAACAACATCTATATATATATATATATATATATATATATATATAACAAAAATCATACATGAACTACACAATACGTAAATTCTAGAATACCCGATGCGTAGAATCGTGCCACCTTCTAGTTAAATATATGTGTGTGTGTATATATATATATATATATATATATATATCGTATATATATTTGTTTAATGGCGTACCTTGTCATCACAAGGATTGAACCTTGAAGACAAAATTGCCAACTTCCAATTCCTTATTTTTGCTCTAGGTTTATAGAATAACAGGTAGATTTATATACATTAAGAAAGCAGATAACAGTCCTAGAGTCACGCTAGGTACGGTGAGGTGCCCAGTAAATGGCGAAAAGGAAGGGAAGAGAAATCCTGTATCTAGGGAAAGGGAAGATGGTGACCCCTGACCAGACCTACTACTGGTTCCTGGTTTCCCTCACCACCATACAGTAGATAGGTTCTGCACCTATGCGCCGAGCCGGATACCTGACTCTAGGTATTCCTAGTGCTAGGCCCCAAATATGGAACGGATGGGATGAGCTCTTTATCAACCCCAGTAAACACTATAGAAGACACAAGAAGGACACTCAGGGGGAAATGTATGACCTACTTATCCACAGATGACACCGGTAGAAGGTTAGCAGAGTTTTCAGCAACGATACCACAGAGGAGTAGAAGCCACCTGCTTGGAACCAAGACTTGAATGGACTGAAAAATATCACCAGCACCAGTCCAAGGAAGGAAGGGGTATATAAGTACAAAGAAAATACTGATGATTAGCAGCTGGGTGGAAGGCGAGCTCCTGCTGGGTACAAAAGGGATAGAGATGAATCCAGCAGGAAAGCTCCTATACCAATGAATACTGACAGCAGGAACAATGGAAAGTCAGGAAGCATTCTGCTCAGCCAGACGCTGTGACCTTCTAGGGCCATAAACCACATGACTGCCTGTCACTCACCCAGTGATTTTATTACTAGTCACACAGATTTTTTACAAACATATATAGATTAACAGCAAATATAAAGAATATTTATGAATTTGAATAATCACTTTTAAATTAATATCTTGAGAGAGATTTAAATCAAGATCAATTACACAAAAAAGTGTGAAATACAATAAGCATGTCAACTATAACGGCATGGAGGGTTCACCTACAAGAGAATTTTTAGAATAGTGTCCATTCAGGTTAAATCTTTTTGACACTTTTGTTATTTTATATTTCCTGATATAGAAGTAGACGAGAGAGTATTTTTTCTAACATTTCCCAGGATACAAAATATCTGAATATGGTGTTCAGTCTACTTCTATTCAAATCCCACATCTCTACCCAATTTTTTTAATATTCTAGGTCCATTAGTAAATATTTGTATCCCTGTTTCTATGAAAATACTAATGTGCATTAAACCATACAAAACTGAGAAAAAAAAACCCCATAAAACACCACATTTAGAGTATGTTGTAATGTAAAAAATATCCTTAGTACCAACACTACCACCAAAAAAAAATAAAATTAAGAAAGATGTATGCTAGTACTATTAGTACTTGCATAGTACTATGCTATGTATGTAATAGTAGATGTATTCTAGTAGTAATAGTGTAAAAACTCAATGAAGAATGTAGAATGTAAATTAGAAGTTCTTACATTAAAAAAAGTTCAAAAACAGTATGTGTGAACCCGCCTGAACACATGGGCCAAACTATGTGTTAATGAGAATGTGCAAAAGGAGGTTATGTGGGTTGTCTCTAGAAATAGAAGAAACGACACTCGTCCATCGTCCAGGTGAAGTCTATGGCTCCTGAATGGGAGGCACGCGAGTCTCCTGACCTTCTGGCATTCTTGGCTCTTCTTTTGAGTTGCCAAAATGATACAGCATCATGTGCGTGTCACTCCACAATGATGGCATCACAACAACAGAAAATGTAAAGAGCCAAGAAGGCAAGGCAATTCTCAAGTGTCACAGGCTACTGACCTGGCCGATAGACCATAGGCCTGTTCTAGTTGTCTAATGAGATTAGCTCCTGACTATATGTCCTATTGGGGCCAGAAAAGCCAAATGTTTTAAAACTACTACTGACTCTTGTATTGCTTTGCTTTCAATTTTTTCTACATTATTGGCTATTCATTTGTGTGGCTGGCATGCAATTCCACATCTACCCTGTAGTGGTCACGTCTGAGGAAATGTATGTTTAAAGACTTCTTCCGATGGTAAATGCTGAGTTAGGTTCCTATACACATTAACTAGCTGTATGACAAACAATCATTGAGATGAGAGCTATCTATCCCAACTCCCCCTTACACAGGAGTGCTTGGCTTTGTAGAATACAGTCTGAACAGTCGAGAGGTCCTCTTAAACAGCAGACTGACGGGCAATCCTGGTGATATTGGTCGATTCTGCTGACTTTAGGCTAATGTGTATCTGAGCCTTCAGAGTAACTGGACTCAATGCAATCAACCTTCTGACTCTTTTCTCTGTCTTCTCTAGTGTTAGCTTCCCTCCTAGTTTTGCATTATCTGCAAATTTGTCTAGTCTACTACCTACAGTTACCTTATTTAGATCATTTATACAAATGTTGAACAACACTAGGGCCAAGCCAGAGCTTTGTGGTACCCCACTTGAAGCATTCTTCCAATTAGATGTGTAACCATTTATTACCACTCTTTGAGTATGATCACTGAGCCACTTAAGAATCCCCCTAACTGCAGCTTTGTCAATCCCATAAGTGGTCTTTTTTTTCATAAGGATAGTATGGGATACTTTTTCAAATGCTTTGCTGAAGTTGAGATATACTATATCTACCACATTTTCCTGACACCCCCCTTCCCCCCAGTCAGTGATTCCATCATAGAAGGAAGTTAGATTAGTCTGGCATTACTTGTTTGCTACAAACCTATGCTGGCTCTGGTTAATTACTGTATTCTTATACAATTACTACTACTTACATACATGTCGTTTAATAATTTGTTCAAAGATCTTTCCAGATGTAAAAGTAAAGCTGGCTTTACACACTGCGATATCGGTCCCGATATCGCTAGTGTGGGTACCCGCCCCCATCTGTTGTGCGACACGGGCAAATCGCTGCCCGTGCCGCACAACATCGCCCAGACCCGTCACACATACTTACCTGCCCGGCGACGTCGCTGTGACCGGCGAACCGCCTCCTTTCTAAGGGGGCGGTCCGTGCGGCATCACAGCGATGTCACTGAGCGGCCGCCCAATAGCAGCGGAGGGGCGGAGCTGAGCGGGATGTAACATCCCGCCCACCTCCTTCCTTCCGCATAGCGGCCGGGAGGCAAGTAAGGAGAGCTTCCTCGTTCCTGCGGTGTCACACGGAGCGATGTGTGCTGCCGCAGGAATGAGGAACAACCTCGTTACTGCTGCAGTAACGATTTTTGAGAATGGACCCCCATGTCACCGATGAGTGATTTTGCACGTTTTTGCAACGATGCAAAATCGCTCATCGGTATCACACGCAACAGCATTGCTAATGCGGCCGGATGTGCGTCACCAATTCCGTGACCCCAACGAGTTCGCATTAGCGATGTCGTAGCATGTAAAGCCCCCTTTAGGCTCACTGCCCTGTAATTTCCAGGCTCCATCTTTTTCTTTTTTGAAGACAGAGACCACATTTGCCTTTCTCCAATCTTCTGGAACTTCTGTTCTCCATGAATTTTCAAAGATTCTGTCTATTGCTTCTACAATTTCTTCTGCTATCTCACTCAGTACCTGGAGATGTAATTCATCTGGACCAAGAAATTTAAATTAATTTAAGGTAGCTAAATGCTCCCTCACTATCTCTCTATTTATAGATAGTGTGAATTTTTTTTATTCCTTTGTTAGAACAGTGAAGATCAGTTGATGTTACATTTGCTTTCTTAGAGAACACATGCAAAATAGGAATTTAAAAGTTTGGCCTTCTCAACATCATTTTTGACCCTTCACCCTTCTTATCATGTAAAAATCCTATATCATCTTTGACTCTATTTTTTGCTTTTGACGTATCCCCCAAATTGTTTTTATTGATTTTGATCTGCCTTGCAAGCCTCACTTCATTGATTATGATCATGATGATTAGAAATGAGTGGACCCTTTGAAGTGTGCATTCAGCGGGTTCAGCCGGAATTTAGATAAAGTTCTGTTCTGGACCTAAATTTGATCTGAGCCCCAATGGAAGTCACTGAGTGGGCAGTTTGGCTCTCCACCCACCTACAGCCAGCTAAAAACAGAACACCTCTGGGGGAGAAAGGGCGGATTTTTTTCTAATTTTTTGTACACAGGAAGCGGGGAGCCCTATCCCGGCTGAGGGTCACCGAATTCCCTGCTTCTGCAATTGTGTGTGTCCGGGTTGTGCACCCGATGGGATGTGCGAAACTTACAACAATATCCACGGTGCTCTTTATCTCGGATTCCGATCCTCATCACCAACGTGGAGGGTGACACAATCACACACAAGTCCTTTTTATGAACAACTCAGGTACCGACTTTATTGTGGTACACCAGGTCTTTCTTACTTTGGACAGACAGGCCTTCTTGTGCTGCGCCACACTCTCGGAGGTATCTAACTTTCTACGCTTGCTTTGGGTTTCTGGCTTCTGGTGCTTGTTTCTAATACTGGTTTCCTCCCTGAATTCTTTCTGGCGACTACCATGCGTTACTCGGACCCTGGCATGAAGTATTAGCCACTGACCAGTTCAAGGTACCGTTGAAAGTCTCCATACCCCAATGTTCCACCGGCCTCCAGAGATCCTCTAGCAGCCCGCTGAGTGAGGTCTTGGCACTAGGGAGGCTACCTCCTGTCCTCTCAGTAGGACATCTGCAGCTTCAATGACTAACTTCTCCCTGTCTCCTCTTGCTAAACTCCTTGCTCCACCCACCTTAGCTCCATCTCTCTGGCATCCACTGAACTGTCTGCACCCATCCTACACTAATCTAAGTAACTTGCTAACTACTCCTATCATCCCCACTCTTGCTCTACTTGTTTCCTTAGTTCCAGCTTAACCCTACTTGCTTTCTCTAACCCTATATCTGCAATAGTCCTGACCCCGTACTATGTCTCTTGCCTACCACAGCACGAGGGGCCAGTACTCCACATTACACATTGTTTGCATTATAATATACACATAACTTACATACATACACTTGGGGAATACACCCACGTATTGGAGGTGTCTGTTATCTGTAACAATTCCCTGTGATAAAACACATAAATACCCAGACGCTAGAGGGCGTCAGCTGGCGCACCCATCCAGCTCTACTACATTGAGAGGTCAGCATAGGTAAAGCACCCGAATTCCGAATTCGAACACCAATTTTTTTTAAAAGAACACCGAACTTTACTGTATGGGTGTGCTCATCTCTAATAATGATTAGATCACAACTGTTATAATACAGTCATATGAAAAAGCTTGGGCACCCCTATTAATGTTAACCTTTTTTCTTTATAACAATTTGGGTTTTTGATATTTCAGTTTCATATATCTAATAACTGATGGACTGAGTAATATTTTTGGATTGAAATGAGGTTTATTGTACTAACAGAAAATGTGCAATCCGCATTTAAACAAAATTTGACCAGTGCAAAAGTATGGCCACCTCAACATAAAAGTGACATTAATATTTTGTAGATCCTCCTTTTGCAGAACTCACAGCCTCTAGTCGCTTCCTGTAGCTTTTAATGAGTTCCTGGATCCTGGATGAAGGTATATTTGACCATTCCTATTTACAAAACAATTCCAGCTCAGTTAAGTTTGATGGTCGCCGAGCATGGACAGCTGCTTCACATCATCCCACAGATGTTCAATGATATTCAGGTCTGGGGACTGGGATGGCCATTCCAGAACATTGTAATTGTTCCTCTGCATGAATGCCTGAGTAGATTTGGAGCGGTGTTTTGGATCATTGTCTTGCTGAAATATCCATCCCCTGCGTAACTCCAACTTCGTCACTGATTCTTGCACATTATTGTCAAGAATCTGCTGATACTGAGCTGAATCCATGCGACCCTCAACTTTAACAAGATTCCCGGTGCCGGCATTGGCCACACAGCCCCAAAGCATGATGGAACCTCCAACAAATTTTACTGTGGGTAGCAAGTGCTTTTCTTGGAATGCCGTGTTTTTTTGCCTCCATGCATAACGCCTTTTTGTATGACCAAACAACTCAATCTTTCTTTCATGAGTCCACAGGACCTTCTTCCAAAATGTAACTGGCTTGTCCAAATGTGCTTTTGCATACCTCATGCGACTCTGTTTGTGGCGTGCTTGCAGAAACGTCTTCTTTCGCATCACTCTCCCATACAGCTTCCCCTTGTGCAACGTGCGCTGTATTGTTGACCGATGCACATTGACACCATCTGCAGCAAGATGAAGATGCAGGTCTTTGGAGGTGGTCTGTGGATTGTCCTTGACTGTTCTCACCATTCTTCTTCTCTGCCTTCCTGATATTTTTCTTGGCCTGCCACTTCTGGGCTTAACAAGAACTGTACCTGTGTTCTTCCATTTCCTTACTATGTTCCTCACAGTGGAAACTGACAGTTTAAATCTCTGAGACAACTTTTTGTACCTTCCCCTGAACAACTATGTTGAATAATCTTTGTTTTCAGATCATTTGAGAGTTGTTTTGAGGAGCCCATGATGCCACTCTTCATAGGAGACTCAAATAGGAGAACAACTTGCAAGTGGCCACCCTAAATACCTTTTCTCATGATTGGATACACCTGCCTATGAAGTTCAATTCTCAATGAGGTTACAAAACCAATTTAGTGCTTCAGTAAGTCAGTAAAAAGTAGTTAGGAGTGTTCAAATAAAAAAATTGATAAGGGTGCCCATACTTTTGCACCGGTCAAATTTTGTGTAAATGCAGATTGCACATTTTCTGTTAGTACAATAAACCTCATTTCAATCCAGAAATATTACTCAGTCCATCAGTTATTAAATATATGAAACTGAAATAGCAAAAACCCAAATTGTTATAAAGAAAAAAGTTTAACATTAATAGGGGTGCCCAAGCTTTTTCATATGACTGTAATGCTGTAAGTTCAACTGCAAGATCAGGAGCCACAGCTTTGCTCAAGGTGCAATTGCAGAAATGACTTTGACTCTACAAATTAACACCTTATATGCCACAGCGAATAACTACTGCAGCATCTAAGGTGTTTGACAGGAGGAAACGATGTCCACGATCACCTCACTAGCTTCTATGGAATACTTGGTCTCTGATTGGTAGTTGTCTGTTAGATCATTAGAAAAGCTTCTAAAACACACACCAAGAAAACACATATTTGGAACTCTTGCAATTGTGATGACTGTAATGGCATAAAGGAAATATTGAAGTGTATTAACCAAGAATCAGCAGAAGCATTAGTACATGCCCTCATCATCTCCCGCCTCGACTACTGCAACCTCCTGCTCTCTGGCCTCCCTTCCAACACTCTTGCACCCCTCCAATATATCCTGAACTCTGCGGCCCGCTTAATCCACCTCTCCCCTCGCTATTCCCCAGCCTCGCCACTCTGCCAATCCCTTCACTGGCTTCCCATCGCCCAACGACTCCAGTTTAAAACATTAACCATTATCCCCGGCACTCCAAGAGAACGAGAAACAATGTCTGGGTATTTTTGATATTTTTTATTGTGTAATAGTCTTATCTCGACGTTTCGGTCACACCTTGACCTTTATCAAGAGAATCAATCAGACTATGAGGCAGAGGAATCAATATGTGAATAATGCTCGAGAAGGAGCAATACGAGTCACCACTCATATGGAGAGGAAATATTTGGTGCGTATGAGCACTGTGACTGAATAATAGAAAGTCGGGATCAGCCAGTCAAAGTCTATGGGGTAATCATGTAGTGGTATTTCACCAAGGTAGGAAGTCACATGTCGTAGCTGTCCAATGATTGGTTACTGTATAAATGCCATGCCAGTCTCATTAGTGAGTAAAGGACCTGTCAAACAGCATGGAAAGGTGTACAGGAGATAATATGTCTCTGGAAACTGGTGACACCAATGTATTTGCTTTAAGACATGTAGCACATAATGCCGCGGGTTAATGTTAATCTATGAGCAGCCGTGAGAAGAGTCATATGGGAGACCTTCTTAGAGGGGTAGTGGAATAACAGGAGTTATCCTGACTGCCAGTGCCGGTATTATACATATGCTGCGGACTCTAAAATGAGACAGCCTGTGTGGAGACAATGCCCTGTGCAATAGGTTATTCACAAAGTGATGACTTGAAAAATGGTCAAAAGACCCATGAAGAGCAAAGGGAACCTGTGTCCAGTGGGAATAGTGGCTGGCAGCAGCACAAAGTAATGATAATCAATAATAAACACAATGAATATATTAAAAAAAAAAATATTTTTCTACATAGTCTCCTAACAAGTTCTTACATTTAGTCCATCTCTTTTCTAAACTTAGAATTCCCTTTGAAAAAAATTCTTGATCTTGACCCTCAAAAAAATCCCCAACAGCGGTTATCACGTCGCTATTGTCGTCAAATTTCTTGCCCCAGAGGTGTTCCTTGAGGCAAGGAAAGAGAAAGAAGTCACCGGGGGCTAGATCTGGCGAATAGGGGGGGGGTGTTCCACCAGTTCAAAGCCCGCTTCTTGAATGGTTGCCATGGCAACTGCAGCTTTGTGAGCCGGTGCATTATCTTGGTGAAACAGCACTCCAGCCCGCAGTTTGCCGCGCCTTTTCTCCTTGATAGCCTCCTGCAATCTTCTTATTTGTTCTGCGTAGTAGGAGCCCGTAATGGTGGCTCCCTTCTCCGAATAGTCCACCATAATAATTCCTTCAGCGTCCCAAAAAACGGACACCATAACCTTCCCTGCAGAGCTTGACACTTTGAATTTCTTCGGCGTCGGTTCGTCGGCTCGTTTTCATGTCATCGATTGTTGTTTAGTTTTGGGATCAAAGTGGTCGATCCAGGTCTCATCCATGGTCAAAAAACGAGACAAAAAAATTCTCCTTGTCTGCTTGGAACTTTTCGAGATTTGCTATTGAAATGTCAACTCATTTCTTCTTTTGCTCGTCGGTTAACATTTTTAGCACCCAACGCGCGGAGACCTTTCTCACATGCAATTCGTTTGCAAGGATTCTTTGAATACTGCCATATGAGATCCCTGTGACCTCAGCTACATGCCTGATAGTCACTCTTCCATCTGCCAATACAACTTCTTCAACTTTTTTCACGTTTTCTTCATTGAGGGACGTGGATGGGTTCCTTCACGATGTTCATCTTCCGTCGATGTTCTTCCCAGCTTAAATTCCTTGTCCCAGCGTGCAACTGTGGAATATGGAGGAGCAGAGTCCCCCAATGTTTCCACCAAGTCGCTGTGTATGTCTTTGGTAGTCATTTTTTTCAAGCAGAGGTATTTGATGACAGCTCTGAGCTCGTTTTTTGCCATTTTGATGTTCACTCCTCGGCAGTTCATAATCAAATGAATGTAGCTCCCGGGAATCGTGGCCTATTTAAGTGATTTTTTTTCCTGGACTAGTGGGTACCTAAGAGAGAAGAAAACATTTTATTTTAATTTCTGTGTGCAATAGAAATAACCGATTATCATTACTTTTGGATCTCCCCTTGTATGCGGCAGCATAAAAATGTTTTATTTTTCCATCAATATAGCCATATCAGGGTTTTTTTTTTTCCGGAACGGGTTGTACTTTTGAATGACACCATTCATTCTGCCCCATATTGTACTGGAAAATGGGAAAAAAAATTCAAGTGCGGTGAAATTGCAGTTTCAATAGATTGGGCATTTCTGAATGTGGCAATATCAAATATGTATACACAGTATATTTTTATATACAGGGGGGTGATTTGAATTTTTAATTCTTTTTTATTTTTTAAAACTTTTTTTTTTACTTTTTTAAATGGTTACACTATCTGATCGCTTCTGCTGATCAGAGTCATGCTTCAGCATAGCTCTGATCAGCAGAAAAGCTGCTCTCCTGTGAGTGGCGGCGCTTTGTCGGCATTCACAGGAAGTCAGGAAGTGAGTCATGGCAGCAACAGGGGTCATCTGACCCTGCGCTGCCATGACAACCCATTGGTGCCCCGTGATCGTGTCATGGGGCCACTGATGGTGGCGGGGAACAGCGTAATCTCCGCCGAAGTGCATTATATCACATTGTCAGAGTTTGACAGCACAATCTATGGGGTTAACAGGCGCAGGCGGATCTCCGATCCACCCACGCCTGTTAGCCTCATATGTCTCACCGAGGGAGCCTACGATTATGAGACAGAATCGGCATGAAAGGGTCAACATGATATGGCATACACCATGGTGGTCTGACTAGTGCATGCATCAAATATGAGTGAATCTCTTGAAATTTGAATTTGGAAGATTTGCTTGAAATTGGCCGGTAAAATTAATGATTGGTATCAAATAAATTAATTGTGACTCAAAAGTTCCCCAATTGCCATGAAACATTATAGTCTGAGATATATCTAGCCCCAAATCATCAAAAACTGCATACTGGGAAGTGGTGAAAAAAATTAATAAAATATTATTCCCATGTTGCCTCTCCCTGACCATACTGTAGCAGCGCCACACCAAGTACTCTGCTTGCTCTCTTTATGGCTCACTTCAAGGCTTTGGCACAACTCACATTGAAAAGGGCTCACACACATCATTGACATTTATGTCATATGTTGTGTCCCATGTGAATAGGGTGAGGAATGTGCCGTAGTCCTAGAGGTTAGCGTCAGAAGGCCGGAGTGAATGAGTTGAGGACCGGACAGCAGCAGATTAGGTGAAGGGAAAGGTGAGAATAATATTTTATTTATTTTTATCCCCTTTTCTTTGATAAAAGTAAAAAAAAATGGTAGTCGGCCAGCCTATTTTATTGGGTCCAGCCTAAGGCACACCTGTGCAATAATCATGCTGGCCAGCCTAAGGTGCACCTGTACAATAATTATGCTGGCCAGGGTAAGGCACAACGGTGCAATAATCATGCTGACCAGCCTAAGGTGCACCTGTGCAATAATCATGCTGGCCAGCCTAAGGCACACCTGTGCAATAATCATGCTGGCCAGCCTAAGGGCGGCTTTGCACGTTGCGACATCGCACGTGCGATGTCAATGGGGTCAAATCGAAAGTGACGCACATCCGGCGTCGCAGTCGATATCGCAACGTGTAAAACCTTTTTGATATGATGAACGAGCGCAAAAGCGTCGTTATCGTATCATCGCTGCAGCCTCCGACATTTCCATAATGCTGGTGCAGCGACAGGTGCGATGTTGTTCCTCGCTCCAGCGGCAGCGCACATCGCTGTGTATGAAGCCGCAGGAGCGAGGAGCATCACCTTACCTGCCTCCCGGCTGCAATGAGGAAGGACGGAGGTGGGCGGGATGTTTACATCCTGCTCATCTCCGCCCCTCCACTTCAATTGGCCGCCTGCCGTGTGACGTCGCTGTGACGCCGCACGACCCGCCCCCTTAGGAAGGAGGTGGGTCACCGGCCAGAGGGACGTCGCACGGCAGGTATGTGCGTGTGAATCTGCCGTAGCGATAATAATCGCTACGGCAGCTTTCACTAGATATTGCACGTGCGACGGGGGCGGGACTATCGCTGCAGCATCGGTAACACATTGTTACCGATGTCGCAGCGTGCAAAGCCTGCCTAAGGCGCACCTGTGCAATAATCATGCTGGCCAGCCTAAGGCACACCTATGCAATAATCATGCTGGCCAGCCTAAGGCGCACCTGTGCAATAATCATGCTGACCAGCCTAAGGCACACCTATGCAATAATCATGCTGGCCAGCCTAAGGCGCACCTGTGCAATAATCATGCTGACCAGCCTAAGGCAAACCGGTGCAATAATCATGCTGTCTAATCAGCATCTTAATATGCTGCCCCTGTGAGGTGGATAGACTATCTCTGCAGAGGAGAAGCGCTCACTAACACAGATTTAGACAAATTTTTGAATAATATTTAAGAGAAAAGGGCCTTTTGTGTAAATAGAAAAAATCCCAGATCTGTAAGTTCAGCTCATGAAAAATGAGAGCAAAAACAGAAGTGTTGTGTTTATATATTTGTTCAATGTGCTTTTCTTATGCTACGGTAATTGGGAAACATGTTGTAAAGCCGCTATAAAGCGCTGAGCGCTCAGAAGATTCGGGTGCAGATTGGTGGGAGTTAAAGGGGGAAAAGCAAAGCTTGAAAGTACAAACAATGCCCAATTCAAGGTATTGCTTTGCAGATGTAAAATTAATCTCAATCACAGCAGTGCACTGACAAGCATAATCAGGAGACAAATCAAGCACACATTAAATTTTACTTGTTTTGCATTTGTTCTCAAATGAAAGGCTTGACAAGCAACCTCTGCACCGAATATACACACAGTAGATTAAATCAATAAATAAACTTGAAAACATGTCTTTTAGGTCGAAAAGTAAAAAAAAGCAAATTTTCACCGGTTTACAACAACCTTATTTTTCAACGTGAACTCAGATCTGTTCTTTGTTCATTTCCTTCAGAAACAGGTTTGATTTACGAAACCAAATTTCATTTATAAAGTCATGGAAAATTCCAAAATGACAAACATCTGTCCTAAGAAATCAATATATTTAATTATTACTATTAATATTTTCTATTTAAATATATATATATATATATATATATATATATATATACGGTATATATATATATATACGGTATATATATATATATATATATAACTATATATATATATATATTGCCCTATCGTATATATACCTTGTTGCTTAATGCATATGTGTGTGCGTGTAACATGTATTTATATAAATCCTATGTATAAATACCCTGTATATATATATATATATATATATATATATTTATTTATTTATATATACATATATATATATATATATATATATATATATATATACATATATATATATATATATATATATATATAATACACACACACACATATGGATATATATCTTTTAGATAGATATATATATATATATATTCAAACATACTATATATAAAACACACACACATATGGATATGCTGGATTTGCACCCCAGCTCCTGGCCGCTTCATTAGCCTCCTTTTTGTTCACCAGCTGATCTTGTAGGTTTTTAAAACCCAGAGAAGATGCAGTGTAGTGTAGGACCCAGCAAAGGAGGGTGCCGTGAAGGGGCGCTGGGCTGGTATTACAATGGCCATTATAATAGGAGGGTGCCGTGAAGGGGCGCTGGGCTGGTATTACAATGGCCATTATAATAGGAGGGTGCCGTGAAGGGGCGCTGGGCTGGTATTACAATGGCCATTATAATAGGAGGGTGCCGTGAAGGGGCGCTGGGCTGGTATTACAATGGCCATTATAATAGGAGGGTGCCGTGAAGAGGCGCTGGGCTGGTATTACAATGGCCATTATAATAGGAGGGTGCCGTGAAGGGGCGCTGGGCTGGTATTACAATGGCCATTATAATAGGAGGGTGCCGTGAAGGGGCGCTGGGCTGGTATTACAATGGCCATTATAATAGGAGGGTGCCGTGAAGGGGCGCTGGGCTGGTATTACAATGGCCATTATAATAGGAGGGTGCCGTGAAGAGGCGCTGGGCTGGTATTACAATGGCCATTATAATAGGAGGGTGCCGTGAAGGGGCGCTGGGCTGGTATTACAATGGCCATTATAATAGGAGGGTGCCGTGAAGAGGCGCTGGGCTGGTATTACAATGGCCGTTATAATATTCTAAATACCTCCATTTATGTATAAGGTAGAATTTATTTTGGCTTTTCACAGTGTGCGGCTGGTCTTTTTTGTCTCATATTTACACAACATCCAGATATGCACCTGTCCACACTGTAAACGTGCTGCCAGTACGGTTTGAAGTCAGGTTAGTACCAGCGTGGGAAACCAGCAAGGGAACCCCTGTTTCACTCTGTTTTTTCTATTGTATATATATATATATGTAATGAGATATATACATGTGTGTGTGTGTATATATATATATATATATATATATGTCTACATACATTATATATGTATGTATATATTTTATATTAGACTTTGGTGCTTAATGCATATACATATAGATTGATATATACACACATGTAAGTCTCTGTGTATATATATAAATATCTATATATATATATATATATATATATATATATATATATATACATATATATGTAGATATCTATCTGCATGTACATATATATATATATATATATATATATATATATATATATATATAGTTAGGTCCAGAAATATTTGGCCAGTGACACAATTTTGGCGAGTTGGGCTCTGCATGCCACCACATTGGATTTGAAATGAAACCTCTACAACAGAATTCAAGTGCAGATTGTAACGTTTAATTTGAAGGTTTGAACAAAAATATCTGATAGAAATTGTAGGAATTGTCACATTTCTTTACAAACACTCCACATTTTAGGAGGTCAAAAGTAATTGGACAAATAAACCAAACCCAAACAAAATATTTTTATTTTCAATATTTTGTTGCGAATCCTTTGGAGGCAATCACTGCCTTAAGTCTGGAACCCATGGACATCACCAAACGCTGGGTTTCCTCCTTCTTAATGCTTTGCCAGGCCTTTACAGCCGCAGCCTTCAGGTCTTGCTTGTTTGTGGGTCTTTCCGTCTTAAGTCTGGATTTGAGCAAGTGAAATGCATGCTCAATTGGGTTAAGATCTGGTGATTGACTTGGCCATTGCAGAATGTTCCACTTTTTTGCACTCATGAACTCCTGGGTAGCTTTGGCTGTATGCTTGGGGTCATTGTCCATCTGTACTATGAAGCGCCGTACGATCAACTTTGCGGCATTTGGCTGAATCTGGGCTGAAAGTATATCCCGGTACACTTCAGAATTCATCCGGCTACTCTTGTCTGCTGTTATGTCATCAATAAACACAAGTGACCCAGTGCCATTGAAAGCCATGCATGCCCATGCCATCACGTTGCCTCCACCATGTTTTACAGAGGATGTGGTGTGCCTTGGATCATGTGCCGTTCCCTTTCTTCTCCAAACTTTTTCTTCCCATCATTCTGGTACAGGTTGATCTTGGTCTCATCTGTCCATAGAATACTTTTCCAGAACTGAGCTGGCTTCATGAGGTGTTTTTCAGCAAATGTAAATCTGGCCTGTCTATTTTTGGAATTGATGAATGGTTTGCATCTAGATGTGAACCCTTTGTATTTACTTTCATGGAGTCTTCTCTTTACTGTTGACTTAGAGACAGATACACCTACTTCACTGAGAGTGTTCTGGACTTCAGTTGATGTTGTGAACGGGTTCTTCTTCACCAAAGAAAGTATGCGGCGATCATCCACCACTGTTGTCATCCGTGGACGTCCAGGCCTTTTTGAGTTCCCAAGCTCACCAGTCAATTCCTTTTTTTCTCAGAATGTACCCGACTGTTGATTTTGCTACTCCAAGCATGTCTGCTATCTCTCTGATGGATTTTTTCTTTTTTTTCAGCCTCAGGATGTTCTGCTTCACCTCAATTGAGAGTTCCTTAGACCGCATGTTGTCTGGTCACAGCAACAGCTTCCAAATGCAAAACCACA